>NC_068299.1:1434437-1451937 GCF_025860055.1 Xyrauchen texanus | reverse complement strand
GTACAAACGTTATATTATATCCCTAAACCTAACCCTACCCTAAACCTAACCCTCACAGAAAACTTTCTGCATTTTACCTTTTCAAAAACATAATTTAGTATGATTTATAAGCTGTTTTCCTCATGGGGACCCACAAAATGTCCCCACAAGGTCAAAATTTCGGTTTTACTATCCTTATGGGGACATTTGGTCCCCACAAAGTGATAAATACACGCTCACACACACTCATATACACTACACACACACACTCACTCACACATACACACTCACACACTCACACACACTCACACACACACACACACTCACACACACACACACACACACTCTCACACACACTCTCACTCACTCACACACACACACACTCATGCACACACACACACACACACACACACACACACTCATATACACTCACACACACACACATACAAACACTCACACACTCTCACACACACACACACACACACACACACAGTCTGTAGGCTGTTATGGTATACAATATGATTTATGCAGCAGCTCAGTTCTGTTCACAGTTCTGTTTTTTCAGTTCTTTAGAATTGAGAACAATTCTCTCTCTCGCTCTCTCTCTCTCTCTCTCTCTCTCTCACTCTCTCTCACTCTCTCACTCTCACCTGTTGAGCGAGTGGAGGTGAGTGTGAGTGTGTTTGGAGGTCACGTGAGTAACTTGGATTTCTAAAATCATTCGCTCTTTTTCTATAATATTATTATGTGAAAAGATAAGAGACAGTTAGGAGGGTTGTTTTGTGTGGGCTGGCCGGTTCTTTAAAGAAGCATGGCAGCCCTGGGAATGCCGGTACTGAGTATATTTACGTATGTACATTTATTCATTTGGCAGATGCTTTTATGCAAAGCGACTTACAAAAGAGGAAAACATCGGCGAATCATCTTAAGGAGACAGTGGTACGAAAAGTGGCATACGACAAAGTTTCACTATCATCAGAATAGTATACAAAACAGATTTAAGTGCAACAAAAATTGTACATTTATTTTTAGTGACCGGTTAAGTGCTTTTGGAAAAGATGTGTTTTTAGCCGTTTTTTGTAGACAGAGAGTGAGTCAGCTTCACGGATGTTGGGAAGGTCATTCCACCAACGTGGTATGATGAAACTGAGAGTCCGGGAAAGTGTTTTGTTGCCTCTTTGTTTTGGTACGACAAGGCGACGTTCCTTAGCCGACCGCAGGCTTCTGGTGGGAACGTAGCTCTGCATAAATGTTTTTAGGTATGCTGGAGCAGACCCACTGAATGTTCTGTATGCCAGCATCAGAGCCTTGAATTTAGTGCGTGCATCAACCGGCAGCCAGTGGAGAGAGACAAAGAGTGGTGTAACACGTGCTCTCTTAGGCTCATTAAAGACCAGACGTGCTGCTGCATTCTGGATCATTTGGAGAGGTCTAATAGCACATGCAGGGAGGCCTGCAATGAGAGCGTTACAGTAGTCCAGTCTAGTTATGACAAGGGACTGAACGAGCAGTTGTGTGGCATGTACAGAGAGGAAGGGTCTTATCTTCCTTCCCATGTGGTCTGTGAAATGTAGTTTTCTTATAGTGTTGAAGAAGTTATACATGGAAGGCTTTTAAAAGTAAATGCATGTTTTGTATTGATTTGAGTTTATGTTCCAACTTTAGCAATTGATAGAATGTGTTTTTTTAGACACTCTCTCGTTAACACTACAAAATTGAACTTATTTTTAGAGGGGGATTTTAACTGTACAGAAAAAGAAGTAGACATCATATTGAACCACGTTTACCCTCTAGGAAGAGACTTATTCAAGTGATTAAGAGACATGATCTGTGTGATATTTGGAGGACTTTTCACGAGGAGTAGAGACAGTATACTTTGGTTCTACCCGTGATAATGTCATTTCATTAGCTAGATTGAACAGTTTTTATGTACTAGAACTGGCAGCCATATCACCCTGCAGCTCTTGCCTGGTTGCCCACTAAGGCTAAGCAGGGTTGAGCCTGGCCAGTACCTGGATGGGACACCTCCTGGGGAAAACCAAGGTTGCTGCTGGAACTGGTATTGGGGAGGCCAACAGGGGGTGCTCACCCTATGGTTTGTGTGGGTTCTAATGCCCCAGTATAGTGATGGGACACTATACTGTAAAAAGCACCATCTTTTGGATGAGATGTTAAACTGAGGTCCTGACTCTCTGTGGTCATTAGGACACTTCTTGTAAAGAGTAGGGGGTGTAACCCTGGTGTCCTGGCCACATTGGCCCCTATCTATCATGGCCTCCTAATAATCGCTATATTGGCTACATCACTCTACTCTCTCCTCTCCACCAGTAGCTGGTGTTCTGGTGCACTATGGCTGCCATTGCATCATATGTAAAGCTTTGTGTGCCTAGAAAAGCACTATATAAATGTAAGGAATTATTATTATTAAAACATCAACTTGCTAATTTCAGTAATTGTGCCTGTTACTTTTTCTGATCATAGTATGGTTCTATGTTCATTTCTAATGAATTCTGTAAAAGTAAAACCGTGTATTGGCACTTTAATAATTCACTGTTGGAAGACACACATTGTAAAGATGTTTTTAAGTGCTTTTGGGAAAATTGTAGAGAAACAAAAAGTTAATTTGATTCAATACAACAGTGGTGGGATTTTGGGAAGGTACAGAAACAAATGTTCTGTCAGCAGTATACTTAAAATGTCAATGTGGAGATAAACAAATCTTTAGAAAATGTAGAGGCTGAAATAGTGAAACTTATGTAGAATAAAATGGTCAGGATTGATATTTGGAGGCTATCTCGTTCAGGAAAAATCAGATAGCCGATCTACTAGGTGTTAAAACACAAGGAGCATTGGTCAGGTCACGTTTGCAAAATATAGATCAATTGGAAGCGCCAACTACATTTTTCTTTAATTTAGAGAAGAAAAATGCTTTGAGATCTGAGATGGGGATGCTATTATCAGACCCTAAAGAAATTAGAAAGAGAGCAGTTTGTTTTTATGAACATTAGTATAAGAGTGAGCTCAAACTGGAGGATGATTCTGACAGAGGATTTTTTGGGAAACTGAAAGAAGCCAATGCAAAGATCAGTGGAGCTTTAAGCTTAACCGAGCTGTCCAAAGCACTGTCCAAATGGTCTTTCTGTAGACTTTTATAAGTCTTTATGGGAAGTACCAGGTGAAGACTTGCTCATGGTGCTTAACGAATGTTTGGCTGGAGGGCGACTGCCGTTGAGCTGCCTAAGAGCGGTCCTTTCACTACTACCAAAAAAATGACCTTATGGAAATAAAAATTGGCGTCCAGTATCACTCTTATGTACTGATTACAAACTGCTTTCCAAAGTGTTAGCAAATAGATCAGCAGGAGTGATGGAAGAATTCATTAAGCCAGATCAAAGCTATTGTGTACCTGGGAGGTCCATTTTTGATAACATCGGTCTAATTCGTGATGTGATATAGATGTCTCCAAAATGTTTAATATGAATTATATTTTGATCTCTTTAGATCAAGAAAAAACTTTAGACCGAGTTCAACATCCTTATTTATGGAAAGTTTTAGATGAATTTGATTTTATTATAAAGATAAAAGTTCTCTACAGGGATGCACAGAGTATGCTGAATCATTGATCCACAAAACAGATAATGACAAGACAAATATGAATAATAAAACAGTAACAAATAACAATATAGATAGAATTAAAATAAGGTGCCAGGTAATTAATAAAATATGAATTATAATAACAATATACAATATTAAATATAACAAGCATTTGACAAGACATGAACATAAAAACTGTGACTAAATAAGAATATTAAGGCAGTCTCTCTCTTTCACACACACACACACACACACACACACACACACACACACACACACACACACACACACACACTCATGTAGTGTTTCCATGTTTTATGGGGACTTTCCATAGACATAATGGTTTTTAAACTGTACAAACTTTATATTCTATCCCCTAAACCTAACCCTACCCCTAAACCTAACCCTCACAGAAAACTTTCTGCATTTTTACATTTTCAAAAAACATAATTTAGTATGATTTATAAGCTGTTTTCCTCATGGGGACCGACAAAATGTCCCCACAAGGTCAAACATTTAGGGTTTTACTATCCTTATGAGGACATTTGGTCCCCACAAAGTGATAAATACACGCTCACACACACACACACACACACACTCACACTCACACACACACTCACACACACACACACACACACACACACACACGACAGGTAAACGATAGACACACATATTTAAATCGTTTCTTCAGCATTCCTCCTCCATTTGTGCTCAGACTTCTCAGCATCAACAATGGATCACTTTGGTCTTTCAGTTGACAAGCAAAAACACCCGATAAATGCATCCCCGTTCTGTTCGGACTGACCTCCCGGTCTATGGAGTCCCAGTCGTCGGTGAACATTCGGCGGCTGTGCGCTCGAGCTCGCGGCGGCACTACGGATGATCAGATGCCATTGCGCTCGCGCTAAAATCCTCATCAAACCGATTTCACGCGGAGATTCCGCTAATATCCGAGCATGAGTCCGATCGGAGCGCGATCGAGTCATGTAGACGGTGCTCACGCGCTTTCCTGCACATTAAAGCCGGGCGGCGCAGAACCAACAAGCCCCCCCTCCCCTAATTAGTCACTTAGCAGATGCGTTCATGCAAACTATCTACAGTACACTCATAACACATGGAGTCCTCATGGAGTAACCTGGAGTGCCTCCATCAAGAAAGCGTGTTAGACCCGAGTTGGATTCGAACCTACAACTTTTGAGTCACCAGAACACCATGTTTAACCATCTTCACCACCACGAACAAGAATAATCTAAGATAGGCTATACTCTATCTATCTATCTATCTATCTATCTATCTATCTATCTATCTATCTATCTATCTATCTATCTATCTATCTATCTATCTATCTATCTATCAAAGGTGAGAAATGGTCGAGGACGTGTCCCCCTTCGACTCCATTCCCACTGTATGCTGCACATTCCCTATTTATATCCCTTGTCATATGCATTGAACTGGTTTCTTCGCATCCAATCGCTTTTCCACTATATCCTTAATATTATTCAATATATTGCTATATGCACTTCTAATTAGATGCTAACTGTGTCCATTGGCTCCGTACTTGTACTACGCACAATGCCACTGGAGTTAATCACATTCATTTAATAACTGACCCAAGACTTTTAAAAGGGGCCAGAGAAGTAAATGACCTCAACATAACTCACTTACCATGAGCACTGCGAGGTTGTTGTGGTGTGCGCAGTGGATGGTGGTCGTGTTGTGTCCGGAGCCCGTTATGTGGCACCCTTCCGCCCGCCAGCCGCCGTGTCCATCGAGCAGATCAAAATCCCAGTAGGCTGCGGTGGGGTCTACTCCCCGCGAGAAGTGCCGGAGAGCGACAGTAACCGGCTGCACGGGGCTCCCGGGGCTACACCCATCTACACCGGAGAGCAACACATTGCGTCAAGCAGAAAGTCCACAAGTATTCCAGAGCTATCCAAGAGCTTTATGGAAGTCGACTACACGCAGTCACGCACGTCCATAAAGCAAAAAGAGCTTAAGTGCAGACTACTTTATTTGTGCCATGAACATGCATCACTATCAATCTGTTGATCTGGTGTTTGTCAATTCTGTCGCGTCATTATTAATGCAGTTTCTCATTGCGCAGGTAACTGGCTCTTCACTTTGAATTGTTAAATTAGCGCACGTGAACTGTTGCAACAACGCGTGTGACGCCATGCTATAAATATCCCATTGCAATATCGTACTCATGAAAATGTAAAAAAAAAAATGCAGTGCAACTGCTGCAAATTCATGCATGCATTCCAGTCAAGCTTGCTCATAATTGCGCGTGACGTGGTGCGTTTAGAAATTTTTTTTCGAATGGCACGGTCGCTATTTCTTTCAAGCAGTTAATGGATGCAGCTGGTTTAACTCATTGACAAAAGACAAATGCACGGACCATTTTCAGCCTTACCTAATTTGGTGAACGCAACTGGTGTCGAAACGCTCCTGCGCTTCCCATCATCCGCAAGATTTGACGAATTCCCCGTGCAAGGAAAGAGCTTCCCATTGCGGAAGACGATCAACTGCAGCTTGCAGGTGGAGTTATCCACAGATTGAGAAACAGCCAGCGGTAAATGAATGGATGCGATGGCCACCGTGTTCTGAAAACAGGGATAAATGGATATTAAAGAGTGCAATATAATGAGCAGATGATGCGCAGATGTCTGATTGTGCTGTCTGTCTCAGAATAATTGTTTCTATTGACAAGGGAAACAGCTGGAAGAGACAAGGGGGTTATTCCTCCTTTACTTTAGTCTGCCGCAGAGGTGGAAATGATTCGAAGCATCCCAGCTCACTTCAACATCAGCACCAGAGAGCTTAAAGCAGCAGTCTGAGCCCACATCACTGATGGAAAGCACGTAACCATATGGGTTATCATTCTGTCGAAGAACTTAACCCCTTTATTGTAGAGGGGAATATGTCATTGGCTCTTGCAAATGCAAAGAAAAGAAGAGCATGTGCTAGTTTGGCCCTTAAACATCGAATTGAAAGGAATATTCTAGGTTCAATACACATGCAATGACAAGCTAACACATAAAATGACCCTAAAACAACAATTTAATGCAAGTTATTTACCCTCCAAAAATTGGCCCCATTGACTTCCATTGTAAGTGCCTCACTGGAAACTCGATGTTTGCTTTTATTACACAGAAGTAGGGACTGGTTGAAATCTTTTTTTTTTTGTGTGTGGTAATCAACATTATGTTAGAAATGCTGTTGATTGAGCTCAACTTATAGCGACCCCAGAAATTTTATTTTAATATTTAAGAAAAAAAATAAAAATCATATACAGTCCAGATTTATTGCTAAATCATTTTGGAAACCGTGCCAAAACGCTGAACCACTTTTCAAATTATTATTTCGAGGTTGAATGCTTTACGGCAAATCCAGGGACGGATTATGACTTGCTAAGGCCCCGGGGCCAATTACCTCCAAGGGGGGCCCTTGGAGATAATTGTGTGTGGGGGGGTCTGTTGTTTCGTTTTCATTGTTGATGGGTTTTTGAGCAGGGGGATCGCTAAACTGGATTGATAAACTGGATTGCGCAACATTAAAGCCCAGCCCCCCCCACACCCCCACGGGCGTTCAAGGGCCCCTGGCCCAATTGGCCCAGTCAGTAATCCATCCCGGGACAAATCACACATTACAATTGTAACCCAAAAAACAAACTCAAAAACCTTAGACATACACCATTTATACAAATGATCAATAACCCAAGGAGCTGAATGTGATGGGGACGAAGACTCCTCCCCCCAACACTAGAATAAACCAAACGTCCAAGATAATAATAGCATGTGCTGGTTTGGCCCTTTAAAATATCATTTGACACAGAAGAAAACAAATGATCAGATGTAGAGGAGTGTAGAGAATATTGGAAACCGTGCAAGGAGCCGAAACACTTCTCAAACTATTAATTCAACGATCTATTAATATCATTCAGCCCTGTGAAGCATTTAGCATTACTGTTGCAGTCAGCATTAGGCAGCACTTCTGGAAAGGAGGGCGAGCGAGAGAAATCAGCCCGTCTAACAGTGAAGATTTCATTCATAAAAGTGGGCACCTCTTCAGTCATCACATGACTTCCATGTGTGACTCACAGCTCTAGAGCGCACTGCATCACAATTACACTCCAGCAGCTATCCAGTGCACGGTTCACATCCAAAGGTACATCACATACACTGTATGAATCTCTATATATCAGCTTCCTTTTCACAACTGTACATTTTGTATTCTTTTTGACTTTGATGTCTTGAGGAAATCCCACTGCTGAGATCTTGTTCATCCACAGTTCTTCTTGTCCATGTGAAGTGGGATCAGAAGGCTGTTTGCTATTTGCTGCATTCAGCATCACTTCAGTTGCATGCGGGGAGACGTTCAGCACCACGGACAGCAGCCACACTCAATCTCATGACTTGCAGGTGAAGTTTAGGATATTAGAGGGGGTCAATCTGAGGAAACAGGTCAATTTGTGTCAGAAAATGTTTATACAGTATCAGCCACAACATTAAAACCACCTGCGTAATATCGTGTAGGTCCCCCTTGTGCCGCCAAAACAGCTCTGACCCATCGAGGATGGACTCCACAAGACCTCTGAAGGTGTCTTGTGATGTCTGGCAGCAGATCCTTTAAGTCCTGTAAATTGCAATATGGGGCCTCCATGATCGGACATGTAAGTCCAGCACATCCCATAGATGCTCAATCTGATTGAGATCTGGGGAATTTGGAGGCCAAGTCAACACCTTGAACTCTTCGTCATGTTCCTCAAACCATTCCTGAACAATGTGTGCAGTGTGGCAGGTGCATTATCCTGCTGAAAGAGGGCGCTGTCATCAGGGAATATCATTCCCATAAGGAGTGTACCTGGTCTGCAACTATGTTTAGGTAGCTTGTATGTGTCAAAGTAACATCCACATGAATGCCAGGACTGAAGGTTTCCCAGCAGAACATCGCCCAAAGCGTCACACTGCCTCCGCCGGCCAGCCTTCATCCCATAGTGCATCCTGCTGCCATCTCTTCCCCAGGAAAACGACGCACATGATTCGTCAGACCATGCCACCTTCTTCCATTGCTCCTTTGTCCAGTTCTGACCCTCATGTGCCCATTGTAGGCTCTTTCGGCAGTGGACAGGGGTCAACATGGGCACTCTGACCGGTTTGTGGCTACGGCCTGAGAGAACGAGGGAGGAATGTGACAGGGCGGAGGAAGGCGGGGTCGTGAGTCTACTCACCCGGCCCCTTATCAGGCTAATCAAGTCAAGTGGTTTTTATTGTCGTTTCAACCATATACAGTTAGTACAGTACACAGCAAAACGAGACAACGTTCCTCCAGGACCATGGTGCTACATAAAAACAACAAAGGACCAACACAGGACCACATGAGACTACACAACGAAATAAAATACCTATATAAAAAAACCTACATATACCTATATAAAGTGCACGTGCAAACATGTGCAAAAAGTACAGGACAGTACAACAAATTACTGACAATGAACAGGACAATAGACAGTGCAGCGCCGACCAGTACTCAGTAGTGCAAAAAGATGACAGTTTCTAAAAATGTAAACATAACATACTATGAGATAATGTTCTATGCACATAGCAGTTATTGAGGTAGCAGCCAGTTATAAAGTGACAGTTATTAAAGTGCAACTCAGGACACGTGTGTGTGTCAAACCAGTCTCTGAGTATTGAGGAGTCTGATGGCTTGGGGGAAGAAGCTGTTACACAGTCTGGCCGAGAGGGATAAAGGCCGACTGGAGACGGTGGTGCGACAGAGAGAGAACGTTTACGGGCAGCTGTCCGACATATGTGTGTGTTTGTGTCTTTTGGTTTAAGTTCTTAATTACATATCATTTATATTGTCAAGACGGTTCTCGCATCCTCCTTTCAATAACTCCCTTAGTAGAGAGAATGATCATATTCCCAGTGGGTCAGAAGTTTACATACACGTTGTTAGTATTGGTATCATTGCCTTTAAATTGTTTAACTTGGGTCAAAAGTTTTAGGTATCCTTCCACAAGCTTCTCACAATAAGTTGCTGGAAGTCAGGTCTGTAGACCTCCTTGATCACACATGCTTATTCAGTTCTGCCCACAAATCTTTGTCCTCATGTGCACTGGCAAACTGTATTCTGGCTTTTTTATGGAGGTTTTGTATCAGTGGCTTCTTCCTTGCTGAGCAGCCTTTCAGGTTTTGTCGATATAGGACTCGTTTTGCTGTGGATATAGATACTCATTTACCTGTTTCCTCCAGCATCTTCACAAGGTCCTTTGCTGTTGTTCTGGGAATGATTTGCACTTTAGCACCAAACTACATTCATCTCTAGGAGACAGAATGCGTCTCCTTCCTGAGCGGTGTGATGGCTGCGTGCAGGGGCGTTTCTAGGACTTGAGGAGGTTTGGGGCCTTGCCCAGTACCATTTAAGTGGGCATGCTCCCCCATAAGAAAATTTTGTACATGTTAAAGCTAAATACTTCTAGTGCACTTTGAGAGCAATATTAAGAGGCTAGTGTTGTGCTCTTGTAAACAGTGTTGTGCTCTTAAAGCTGCAGTAGGCAACTTTGAAATAAATTGAACTGTGAGAAACAGTGCCCCAATTCTTCCCCATATACATGATGCTCTTCACCCCCCCGCCAGGGTTTAATTGACAGAGCCAAGGCCTGCCTCGCCAAAAGCGATTGGCTACAATTAGCTGGATTGACACTACCTGACCCACAATTTTCTTATCTCTTACAGGGCCTCGTTTAGCTTAGACATCATGTCTCATCCTCATCTGGGCTTTGACATCTCTTAAAATATTTTTGTATCCTCATTCCGAAAAGCAGTGTAAAAACTAGGGGTGTCAGTTTCAGCTTTTTATCATTTAATGTTACCTCAGACTGCTAACGATAGCTAGCTAGTGAAGCCATAAGTGGTGTAACAATATGCCAATTAACCTAGTAACACTACCATTAATTTACGTTAATCATCATGATGCTAACTTCGGCAGTAAAATGATCAATTGTGTGTGGATTAGTGTATAAATGCAGTGGATACATTTAGTGTTAGTTAATGTTAATTACCTCAAAGATTACTTCCTCAACCAAATAACGTTAGACGGATCCAGGAGTACTCCAGTGCAGATATCTGTGAGTCTGTGTGAGCGCGGGAGTTTACAGCAGCGGGGGATAGTTGGCCAAGACTCTGCAAGCCTCTTATAATCGACCAATTGGTGTGCAAGTAGGCGGGACTTACAAAGAGGGGTTAAAGCGATGCAAATATGTGCACGCACACACACACAATGAAGTAATAGACCAGATGCATCATAATGCAACTAAAGCCGAATCCCGGACATTTTTGCAAATTTAAAAATCCCGGCCGAACGCTTGAGAGGACATGTCCGGGAAAAAGAGGACGTGTGGTCACCCTACATTTGGACGTCCTTGACCAGCCCACAAGTTTAAAATCTTTAAGCTAAACATGTAGGTAACATCGGTAAATCCTCACCATTACAGTTCTTTTCGATAAAGTCCAAAAGGCTGCGTTGCTTTTTTCTAGACGTTTCTTTTTTCCTCCAGAGTGACACAAGATGCCTCTTTCTAGTAGCGGGAGGCAGAGGGGGAGGGTGTCACGCCATGTGAACTTCAAACAAAATGTAGCAATATTATTGAGAGTAGTCTACGTTCTTCGAAGACCTGCGAGACAGGCTGCGTAATGAATATTATTGAATATTGATACAGCACCTAAACTTGTGTTGCCTACATTTAAATTACATTCGGGGCTACAGTCAAAACATTCTGGGCTGAAGCTCCGGAAAAATGACTTGGCAACGCGGATAGCTGTGTGGTCCCATAGTGTTTAAACTTGCGTACTATTGTTTGAGGCCATGGTTCTCAGCAGGAAACCGATGGAGTGCGTACTCCAGGTAGTGAAGGAGGTATTGCCCCAATTGAAGGAGTTCAAGTACCTCGGGGTCTTGTTCACGAGTGAGGGGACAATGGAGCGGGAGGTTGGCTGGAGAATCGGGGCAGCGGGGGCGGTATTGCACTCGCTCTATCGCACTGTTGTCACGAAAAGAGAGTTGAGCCGGAAGGCAAAGCTCTCGATCTACCGGTCAATTTTCGTTCCTACCCTCACCTATGGTCATGAAGGCTGGGTCATGACCAAAAGAACTAGGTTGTGAGTACAAGCGGCCGAAATGGGCTTCCTCAGAAGGGTGGCGGGCTTCTCCCTTAGAGATAGGGTGAGGAGCTCAGTCATCCGTGTGGAGCTCGGAGTAGAGCCGCTGCTCCTTTGCGTCGAAAGGAGTCAGTTGAGGTGGTTTGGGCATCTGGTAAGGATGCCCCCTGGCGCCTCCCTAGGGAGGTGTTTCAGGCATGTCCAGCTGGGAGGAGGCTTCAGGGAAGACCCAGGATTAGGTGGAGAGATTACATCTCCACACTGGCCTGGGAACGCCTCGGGGTCCCCAAGTCAGAGCTGGTTAATGTGGCTTGGGATAGGGAAGTTTGGGGGCCCCTGCTGGAGCTGCTGCCCCGCGACCCGACTTCGGATAAGCGGTTGAAGATGGATGGATGGATGGACTATTGTTTATATAGATGAATGTGGTACCTTCAGGCATTTGGAAATTGCTCCCAAGGATGAACCAGACTTGTGAAGGTCCACAATTTGTTTTCTGAGGTCATGGCTAATTTCTTTTAATTTCCCATGATGTCAAGCAAAGAGACGCTGAGTTTGAAGGTAGGCCTTAAAATACATCCACAGGTACACCTCCAATTGACTCAAAGAAGCTATCTCAGCCTATCAGAAGCTAATTAGCTAATTATCTAAAGGCTTGACATCAGTTTCTGGAATGCCCCAAGCTGCTTAAAGGCACAGTTAACTTAGTGTATGTAAACGTCTGACCCACTGGAATTGTGTTATAGTCAATTAGAAGTGAAACAATCGGTCTGTAAACCATTGCTGGAAATAATTACAAAATCACAGTTAGTTTGGTTTATGTGCCGTTCATGAGCAGGTTAAACCGATATATATATATATATATAATTATTTTTTGCTTGCTAATTGCATATTCAGTTACTGTGAAACTAAAACATTGACAAGTAATTGCATTTACAATATATTTAACAGAATTACAGAGGTGTATAATGAGTTTTCATTGCATAAGTTATACGCTGAGTTATACTGTCATTATATACTGTTGTCTACTAGTGTCTTAATGTTTGCCTGTGTGGTTTTGTGGTCCGTTGTTTACACAAAAGCAATACAAAATAGTGGAGTTTTTATCCCACATACAAAATAATTGTGTAACCGGACATTTGACTCGACATATTATCTCTAAAGTCTACAATACAGTTACTGAAATCCAATTTTGGCTAGTTCATTTGTGTTTTCTCTAAATTAAATTGTGGCAAAAACAGCAGAAGGGGTCTGCAACAGTGAGCTGAACATCCAAATGACACAGACTCTCTCTTTGTGTTGCATTACTTATAGAAAGTATAATAAAATTAAATGTTGTCATGCCAACTGGCTGCTCTACCGTGACAATGTTTGGACTGAAGAGGAAATGTAAGACAGCATATAGAGCGGTGCTTGCTTGTGAAAACTTGTTGGCATGATGTGAGGATGTTGTGAGAGGTTCCCAAGGTGTTGCTGAGTGTCATGAGATGGTGCTACGGTTTTCTGGCAAGTTGCTAGGTGGTTATGTACTTGCCTGAGTCAAACCAGCCCACTCCCAAGTCGTTTTGATAGAGAGCAGGGGTCCACAAACTATGGCTCGTGGGCCAAATACGGCCCTCCGAAATATTATGACCGGCCTGCACTTGAAGCGCGAGACTGCTTTGGTGACTTTCATGCTTATATTTTTAGATTGACTATAGCGTGAGCCAATAGCCTTCGAGTGCAGGCTGTTAAAGAGTACTTAATTCGTTTCACCCGCTGAACAAATACGGCTCTTTCCTGAAGTTCGAGTCGGTCATTTGTAGTGATGGGAAGATCGGATCATTTTACTGACTTGAATCTTTGGGTCTCATTCAGCAAAATGAACGAATCACTCTCCAGGACTACTCGTTCTTCTGAGTCAATAAAAGATTCGTTCAAAATGAACGAATCACTCTCTGAGACTACTCGATCTTCCAAATCGCATAAAAGATTTGTTCATAATGAACGAATCAGTCTCTGAGACTACTTGATCTTCTGAGTCACATAAAAGATTTGTTCAAAATGAAGGAATCACTCTCTGAGACTACTCGATCTTCTGAGTCACATAAAAGAGTCGTTCAAAATGAACGAATCACTCTCTGAGACTACTCGTTCTTCTGAGTCACATAAAAGAGTCGTTCAAAATGAACGAATCACTCTCTGAGACTCTCGTTCTTCTGAGTCGCATAAAAGATTTGTTCAAAATGAAGGAATCACTCTCTGAGACTACTCGATCTTCTGAGTCGCATAAAAGATTTGTTCAAAATGAAGGAATCACTCTCTGAGACTACTTGGTCTTCTGAGTCACATAAAAGATTTGTTCAAAATGAACGAATCACTCTCTGAGACTACTCGATCTTCTGAGTCGCATAAAAGATTTGTTCAAAATGAAGGAATCACTCTCTGAGACTACTCGATCTTCTGAGTCACATAAAAGAGTCGTTCAAAATGAACGAATCACTCTCTGAGACTACTCGTTCTTCTGAGTCACATAAAAGAGTCGTTCAAAATGAACGAATCACTCTCTGAGACTCTCGTTCTTCTGAGTCACATAAAAGAGTCGTTCAAAATGAACGAATCACTCTCTGAGACTACTCGTTCTTCTGAGTCATATAAAAGAGTCGTTCAAAATGAACGAATCACTCTCTGAGACTAATCGTTCTTCTGAGTCACATAAAAGATTTGTTTAAAATGAACGAATCACTCTCTGAGACTACTCGTTCTTCTGAGTCTCATAAAAGATTCGTTCAAAATGAACGAATCACTCTCCGGGACTACTCGATCCTCTGAGTCGCATAAAAGGTTTTTTCAAAATGAAGGAATCGCTCTTCGAGACTACTCGTTCTTCTGAGTCACATAAAAGATTCGTTCAAAATGAACGAATCACTCTCCGGGACTACTCGTTCCCCTGAATCACATAAAAGATTCGTTCAAAATGAGCGAATCACTCTCTGAGACTACTTGATCTTCTGAGTCACATAAAAGATTCGTTCAAAATGAGCGAATCACTCTATGAGACTCTTCTGAGTTACGTAAAAGATTCGTTCAAAATTAACGAATCACTCTCTGAGACTACTCGTTCCTCTGAGTCACATAAAAGATTAATTCAAAAACAACTTGCTTATTTTGCCTATAGGGAGCACCGGCACTGCTCGGGTCCCTCCTTCTACACATGTCTAAAGGAGTTTTATCGTCCGTATGAACGCTATAAAAATCGATATAAGTATCAGGATGGCTGATCTGCTCGCTTTATTTAAAGAAGTCTTCTCCATTGTTCATTCTGCACAGATATCTCTGCTATCATCTGATTTTATGAATCAAATTCTCTGCCAGGCTCGTACAGAACAGAGCCAAGACAAGATGCACCCAACATGATGCAGCATGACAATGAGTCTGAGGAACCTTTCATGCACCACATGCGACTGAATGTGCAATTAAAGCTTCAGATATCTCAGCATTTGCTGTTTAGAAATCACGGCACAACCGCGTTATGCTTCAGACGGGCTGTGCCATCCTCGCACAGCGCTTAGAATTTAATGGTTGTCAATTATTTATTACGAAGCACCAACTGCTTCAAATCTCTTTCAAGTCATTACTGGAAGCCTCTTCACCGACTCAACCTGTTATTGCTTCTGTAGCGCATTTATTGTCTTTCCTGACTAGTCCTTATTTGCATTGACACATTGAAACCCCCAGAGAGTCTTGGTGGATTTCATCAGTGAGTGCCAAAAGCTTCAGAGACAGGAAAAGTGAAATGCACCTCAGCAAACAAAGAATGATCCCAGGGCTGGACTGGGAAGAGAAATCGGCCCGGGATTTTACATAGCAACTGGCCCAAAAAGGCGGCGTTTTGTGGGTCGGCCACGAAACTGGCCCAAAATTTGAGCGGGGGGTGTTCGCTGTCCTTTTCTGCATATCGTGGCACTGTGTTGTGGTCCGTTCTGCATAACGCGTCGGCCCATTTTAGCTTATCGTGGCCCATTCGGCCCGTTTCGCAGCCGGCCCACCGGCCCGCTCAGTTCTCCGATGGCCAGTCCGCCTCTGAAGGATCCCAAAGTGCGTCGGCCCACCGGGAAAATGCCCGGTATGCCAGATTACCAGCCCAGCCCTGATTGTTCCTCTAACATTAGCTTATGGTTCCCATTTGGGAGGGGTGGGTGGGGGGTCAATTCCTAACGTTCTAAGAACATTATCGATAATTACTTCTAGATGCAATATCACATATGTGTGTTTGATTTGATAAATTAGGTAGTGAAGGCCTAAATATTAGTTACAGTGAATACTATTAATACGTTTCTGCAGCATTTCATGTTGGCAGGTTCCAGAAAGGATTTACAGAGCACAAATACATCATGTCAAGTTTTTTGTGGAGAACTTTAAAGCAAATGAGGTCGGACGAAGATCCTTGTGCCGCAGCTATAAAAATAATAATATAAAACAGGCCGTTTTACTAATCCAGTCCCCTTTAGAATCTCCTCAGGTCCCGGTCCGGTCGCACTGAGAAGAAAATAGATATCGCTGCCTCACTCTCCTTTTACAGCACTTTAGTAAGTGTTTTTAGCAAATGCTGCTACTGCAGAGAGAGGAGACAAATGAAACACCAACTCTGTTCCAAAACACAAGGAGCTTCATACTTACACATTTCAAAGCAGCTGTCTATGTAGATAGTAGTTAGCAAAGCAGCACTGGCGGTAGAGAAGGGCAGATACAGACAGACAGACAGACAGCACTGGCGGTAGAGAAGGGCAGATACAGACAGACAGACAGACAGCACTGACGGTAGAGAAGGGCAGATACAGACAGACAGACAGACAGCACTGGAGGTAGAGAAGGGCAGATACAGACAGACAGACAGACAGCACTGGCGGTAGAAAAGGGCAGATACAGACAGACAGACAGACAGCACTGGCGGTAGAGAAGGGCAGATACAGACAGACAGCACTGGCGGTAGAGAAGGGCAGATACAGACAGACAGACAGACAGCACTGGCTGTAGAAAAGGGCAGATACAGACAGACAGACAGCACTGGCGGTAGAGAAGGGCAGATACAGACAGACAGACAGCACTGGTAATAGAGAAGGGCAGATACAGACAGACAGACAGACAGCACTGGCGGTAGAGAAGGGCAGATACAGACAGACAGACAGACAGCACTGACGGTAGAGAAGGGCAGATACAGACAGACAGACAGACAGCACTGGAGGTAGAGAAGGGCAGATACAGACAGACAGACAGACAGCACTGGCGGTAGAAAAGGGCAGATACAGACAGACAGACAGACAGCACTGGCGGTAGAGAAGGGCAGATACAGACAGACAGACAGACAGACAGCACTGGCTGTAGAAAAGGGCAGATACAGACAGACAGACAGCACTGGCGGTAGAGAAGGGCAGATACAGACAGACAGACAGCACTGGTAATAGAGAAGAGCAGATACAGACAGACAGACAGACAGCACTGGCGGTAGAGAAGGGCAGATACAGACAGACAGACAGCACTGGCGGTAGAGAAGGGCAGATACAGACAGACAGACAGACAGACAGCACTGGCGGTAGAGAAGGGCAGATACAGACAGACAGACAGCACTGGAGGTAGAGAAGGGCAGATACAGACAGACAGACAGACAGACAGACAGCACTGGCGGTAGAGAAGGGCAGATACAGACAGACAGCACTGGTGATAGAGAAGGGCAGATACAGACAGACAGACAGACAGACAGACAGCACTGGCGGTAGAGAAGGGCAGAT
>NC_068299.1:1406937-1431937 GCF_025860055.1 Xyrauchen texanus | reverse complement strand
ACACACACAGACACACACACACACTCTCACACACACACACACACACACACACACACACACACACACACACACACACACACACACACACACACACACACACACACACACACACACACACACACACACACACACACACACACACTCACACACGCTCACACTAGACCCCGAAGCCAGCCGCGCCATTTGCGACATTTAGAATTTCAGCCACCGCCAGCCAATAATTTCGTAAGCTAAATTGAGCCGCCATCTGATAAAGTTTGGCTGAGCCGTCAAGAATTATTTGCATCAAATAATAATTCTATCACATAGAGACATACACACACGAAATATATAAACAATACACGAGATCTATTCCCACTGGATTCATAACAGCACAGTCTTATGCCCGTTGCTACGATACACAGACTCACAGTGAAGTCTGAAGAAGCGATGCATTCTTCAGACTTACAGAAATATATATAATTTTTAAATATTTAAAGATAACTATGTTAATTATTTCATCATTATATATTGAATTATTATTATATGAGGGGCTTTCTCAGCAAATATTTGTATATGCGATTAATCGCGATTAATTAATCTGAACACCATGTGATTAATTCGATTAAAAATATTAATCGATTGACAGCCCTAATTTAAATATGTAGCTGACATGAAATTTCAAACAGTGACAGTTTGTATAATTTTTATAAATGTAATTTCTTAACATCATATACTGTAAATTTATTGAATTTGGAACTTGTACATTTTTAAAAAGCTGAAATGTGATAAAAAGTATGAAAAATGAATTATAACAAAATAAAATATCATATATGCGCATAATACACCAAAAAATATTTTAGATTATTCTTAAGATTTATGCATTTCAATTTCATAACAAAATTCCATAAAACAAAATGAAATTAATACAATTTTAAATAATACATATATATATATATATATATATATATATATATATATATATATATATATATATATATTATATATATCCTCTTTTTCTCCCCAATTTGGAACACCCAATTCCCACTACTTAGTAGGTCCTCATGGTGGCGCGGTTACTCGCCTCAATCTGGGTGGCGGAGGACGAGTCTCAGTTGCCTCCGCTTCTGAGACCGTCAATCCGCGACTCTTATCACGTGACTCGTTGTGCATGACACGGAGACTCAAAGCATGTGGAGGCTCATGCTACTCTCCACGATCCACTCACAACTCACCACACGCCCCATTGAGAGCGAGAACCACTAATCACCACCACGAGGAGGTTACCCCATGTGACTCTACCCTCCCTAGCAACCGGGCCAATTTGGTTGCTAAGGAGACTCACAGCATGTGGAGACTCATGCTACTCTCCACGATCCACACACAACTCACCACACGCCCCATTGAGAGAACCACTAATCACCACCACGAGGAGGTTACCCCATGTGACTCTACCCTCCCTAGCAACCGGGCCAGTTTGGTTGCTAAGGAGACTCACAGCATGTGGAGGCTCATGCTACTCTCCACGATTCACACACAACTCACCACACGCCCCATTGAGAGCGAGAACCACTAATCACCACCACGAGGAGGTTACCCCATGTGACTCTACCCTCCCTAGCAACCGGGACAATTTGGTTGCTTAGGAGACCTGGCTGGAGTCACTCAGCACACGCCCTGGATTCAAACTCACGACTCCTAGGGTGATGGTCAGCATCAATACTCGCTGACATACCCAGACCTCCAATAATTTTTTTTTTTTTTCATTTTATTTTGTAAAGATTACTCAATTAAATTTGATAGAATTGTGTTATGAAATAAGAAATAGCCTTAAAAATTTGGGTTTTCGGGTTTGTTGACATTACATCGTCATGGCAACAAAGGTGTAAAATTGGCTGTAAATTTCCACAGATGTGGTCAGTGAGTGATTTAATGACAGTAAAATCATGTTAACACACATATTGTTTATATCTTGTGTCTGTACTGTTGAAACAGCATTTTAAGATTTACAGATTAAACCCCATTGACTTGCATTGGAAGTGTCTCACTGGAACACACAGTTGTGCTTTATGCATTATGCTTGACATCAATGACATCAATGCAGTTTATGAAGCTTTGTCAGATATCTCTCGGCTCTACTGCCAAGTGAATATTTCTCTGTGTTCATGCTCATGATTCCTCCACACACGTGAGTGTACAGGTGCACCAGTGCAGTCGTCCCCATGAGTCGTCCTGCAGCGGCGCACGTTTAAAGAGCTTTTCATCAGCGTGGAGGTAATTGCTGCAGAACGTGTTTCCTCCTTATCTCTACAACCTTCCTGTGTCCTTCATCCTGTTTCACCAGCTCACATCACAACATGCATCTCTGTCTGAGCTAGATGGAATGTAACTGTCGTCACCGGCCACCTTTATCCCTCGCGCACCCATCAGGCTGATTGGGGACCGGGCGTGCATCATTCCAGCCTGGCCACGCCCTTCTCCACTCTACACTCCTCCCGGCATTGCCTCAGGACGGGGAGCCCCCGGCATGACGTGCACCCCCACCCCCCTTTTTCCCTGGTGAGGGGCGTGCCTTGCGCCTGCGAGGAGACAGGAGGGAAAAAACTAAAAGCGAGGGAAAGGCGAACATGTTGCGACAGAGAGAGAGAGAAGCAGCTCATTCACCGGTTCTCTGATGCGCCGTCGCGTGGCACCCGACACACTAAGGTGGACGACAGCCGCTCCTCCCCGGGCGAACCGGAGTCAAACCTCTGACCCCCAGCGGACAGAAGGCCCCTTCGCTTTTCTGTCAGCACGTGGGGACACTCCTCCTCCCCTGGCAGCGGCCCTACCGCTCCAGGCGGTCGGGAGTCGCTTCCCTCCTCCCCTCGCAGACGGCGGTCTCTCGACCCCTCTGCATTTCTGGGGGACGGCAGGGCACTCCTCCACCCCTGGCAGCATCTCCATCGCTCAAGGCGGTCGGGGAGTCCAGTCCCAACCAGCACCGCATCCGGGCAGTCGGGCTACTCCGTTACCCGGCGGATCTGCGATGGGCATCCCTGGTCCTTCCCGGGTTTCGGCACCAGTGTAAGGGTTTGGATGGGCAAGGAGGAGACGAGAACTGTCAGGGCAGCTGCCCGTAATTCTCTCTCTCTCTCGAACTGTCATCACCGGCCACCTTTATCTCTCGCGTGCCCCGTCAGGCCAATTGGGGACCGGGCGAACATCATTCCAGCCCGGCCCGGCCCGACCCTCCTCCTCTCTACAATCCCAAACCTTTTTTCTATCGATGGAATGAGAAAAGTGTCCAAAATGACAATGTACACCTGTGCATTGACTGTTGAGGTAATGATTGCCCTCTACCCTCTTGGGGCGGCTGTGGCTCAGGTGGTAGAGCGGCTCGGCCACTAATTGCAGGGTTGGCGGTTCGATTCCCAACCCACATGAGTCCACATGCCGAAGTGTCAAGACACTTGGGCAAGACACTGAACCCCAAGTTGGCAGGCTAGGGCCTTGCATGGCCATCATTGGTGTGTGTGTGTGTGTGTGTGTGTGTGTGTGTGTGTGTGTGTGTGTGTGTGTGTGTGTGTGTGTGTGTGTGTGTGTGTGTGTCAGTGTGTGTGAGTGTTATCACTTTGTGGGGACCAAATGTCCCCATAAGGATAGTAAAACCCGAAATTTTTGACCTTGTGGGGACATTTTGTCGGTCCCCATGAGGAAAACAGCTTATAAATCATACTAAATTATGTTTTTTGAAAATGTAAAAATGCAGAATGTTTTCTGTGAGGGTTAGGTTTAGGGGTAGGGTTAGGTTTAGGGGATAGAATATAAAGTTTGTACAGTATAAAAACCATTATGTCTATGGAAAGTCCCCATAAAACATGGAAACACTACGTGTGTGTGTGTGTGTGTGTGTGTGTGTGTGTGTGTGTGAATGGGTGATTGGGTCACAGTGCAAAGCGCTTTGAATACCGCTAAGGTTAAAAAGGCGCTATATAAGTGCAGACCATATACCTGACATGCAACCCCATATCATAATTGACTGGGGAAATTTGATTGTTTTCGTCAGGTAGTCATCTTCATATCTGTGTCATATATATATATGTAGTCATTGTGTCATATCTGTGATTTGTTTATTTGCTACGAAGTAAAAAATCTGGGTGAACATCCTCTAAGTGTGGGGATTACCCCCAATAATCAAAACAAGCAAGCACAACCAGGGCTGGACTGGTAATCTGGGATACCGGGCATTTTCCCGGTGGGCCGACGCACATTGGGGCCGATCAGGGGTGGACTGGCCATCGGGAGAACTGAGCGGGCCGTGTGCCAAATGGGCTGTGATAAGCTAAAACGAGCCGCCACGTTATGCAGAAAAGGACAGCGAACACCCCCCGCTCAACATCTTTTGGGCCAGTTGTCATGGAAAATCCCAGGCCAATTTCTCTTTCCAGTCCAGCCCTGAGCACAAACAAGGTGCTGATATGTGTTGGCGACCCCAGGCTTGTAAAGCAGGCTTTACCGATCGATTTCCCCGGAGAGAGAGAGAGAGCATCTGATTGATACAAGAGGGCCTCACAAACGTTTCCATCTGAACATTGACGGATTCATTAAAGTGTTCTTCCAGCTAACACGGACAGACACAGACACACGAGGACAAGGGAAGCAGTCAGCCGCACACTAGAATCACAATATTTCCTTTAACCTTGACACGTGCAAAACTCTTCACAGCGACCTTCTCTTTACATTTATTCATTTGGCAGACTCTTCTCTCGACATTTTCATTCAAAGAACAGGTAAGATACTTTGTGTATTATCCAGGTGGAAAACTAGAAGCTAGTTTAAGCACCACGGTCATTCCATGTCCAACTTCCATGTTTTCCTTGGTGAAAGACAAACATAAATGATGATTAAAGGGACAGCGCACCCACAAATGAAACTTCTCTCATCATTTACTCACCCTCATGTCATCCCAGATGTGTGTGACTTACTTTCCTCAGCAGAACACAAATGAAGATTTTCAGAGGAATATCTCAGCTCTGTAGGTCCATACAATGCAAGTGAATGGGTGCCAACATTTTGAAGCTCCGAAAAGCACATAAAGGCAGCATAAA
Organism: Xyrauchen texanus; assembly: GCF_025860055.1. Taxonomy (NCBI): domain Eukaryota; kingdom Metazoa; phylum Chordata; class Actinopteri; order Cypriniformes; family Catostomidae; genus Xyrauchen; species Xyrauchen texanus. Next base: position 1,426,868 of record NC_068299.1, on the reverse strand, counting down.
AGTAATCCATGTCTACAGAAGTGACATAACAGGTGTAGGTGAGAAACAGAACAATTATAAGTCTAGAAATTCTTCTCCCTGCCTAGTCAATCTCCACTTTAACTTTCACTTTCGCATTCTTTTTCATGCATATCGCCACCTACTGGCAGGGAGAAGAATCTCTAGCAAAAATAGACTTAAATATTGATCTGTTTCTCACCCACACCTATCATATCACTTCTAAAGACTTGCATTTAAACACTGGAGTCATATGGATTACTTTTATGCTGCCTTTATATCCTTATTACTGCTTCAAAGTTTTGGCGCCCATTCACTTGCATTGCACAAAAATCATCATTTTTTCTTGTTATTACTGGGATTTACTCAGTTTTGACTCTTACAGCCTCCATGTCTGTGCTCGTCACAGTATGGATTTAGTTTTTTAACCATTACGCATCATCACTTATTTTAGGTGGTTATTTTTTTTTTTTTACATTTAAAATAGTTTTTCCCTAGCGAAAATGGTCATTTTAACCCCCTCTACAAAATAATGGATTTTGATCAATGCAACACCAACAGTTACCGCTTTGGCCACTGGGGGCAATGTTTCAAAATTTCGGTCAACGTATACCGATTTTGACGAACGAAAAGTCGGTCTACTCTTTCCGATTTCTTTGTGAGATCAGGCTGGATTTTGAAACCAGTTTAAAAGATAAAGTGGTTGTAAGAGTGAACATAAATTGCATCTGAATGTTATCACGGTCTGAAATGCATTTACTCTCTTGCATTTATGCACTCTACCAACTAACCCATAATCTGATGTAGTTCTTAATATTCTAGTCCTAGTTATACAAATTATTCCATAAAATATGAACAAATTAATAATTTGTATAACATTTGTAGAGCAAAAACTCAATCTTGAGCATTTGAGTTCATAAATCCATTAAATTTAAGTATTTCACATAAACAAATAATTGTTTTTAATGGTTAGAAGAAGAAAACCGCTTATAAAGATATAAAAATATCCCTAAAAATCTAATCTGGGGGGAAAATATTGCTCCTTAATGCAAAAGGTAATTAATTAGAGATAAATTCAACATGTACAACAAATGCTTTATTCTAACCTTCCCTTGTGCGACCTTCGGGTTTTTTTTGCCAAAAGTGTGTATTTTTGGGAGAATCTTGATATTTTCACCTCAGCTCCTATAATACATCTATAATACATCTATAACACATCTATAACACCTCTATAATACATCTATAATACATCTATAATACATCTATAATACATCTATAATACATATATAACACTGTGTGCATTAAATAGTTTCACTCGGGAACCTTCAGGACAAACATGTCCCCATTGAAACACATTAAAACTGCCATATTTGATCCCAGTGCCATTAAAGAATAAAATCATGAATTCTGTGATATTCTGCTTTCATTCTGGAGCCCAGACTTCAACATTTACATTTGTATTATTTTCCACCAGATGGCGCCATTGCTCATATTTATCCTATGGAGCAAATACAAGCTTTTCCCCTATTCACTGTTTACTGGATTATAGAGACCTGCAGGACAACTGAATACATGATGCAGATACAAGTGTGTGTGTGTGTGTTTGTGTGATTTTGTGTGTGTGTGTGTGTGTGTGTGTGTGTGTGTGTGTGTGTGTGTGTGTGTGTGAGTGCATGTGTGAGTTTGTGTGTGTGTGAGTGCATGTGGGAGTTTGTGTGTGTGTGTGTGAGTGCGTGTGTGTGTGAGAGCATGTGTGTGTGAGTGCGTGTGTGTGTGAGCGCATGTGTGTATGTGTGTGAGCGCATGTGTGAGTTTGTGTGTGTGTGTGAGTTTGTGTGTGTGTGTGAGTGCATGTGTGAGTTTGTGTGAGTGTGTGTGTGTGTGTGTGTGTGTGTGTGTGTGTGAGTGCATGTGTGAGTTTGTGTGAGTGTGTTTGTGTGTGTGAGTGCATGTGTGAGTTTGTGTGAGTGTGTGTGTGAGTGTGTGTGTGTGTGTGTGTGTGTGTGTGAGTGAGTGTGTGTGTGAGTGCATGTGTGAGTTTGTGTGAGTGTGTGTGTGTGTGTGTGTGTGTGTGTGTGAGTGCATGTGTGAGTGCATGTGTGAGTTTGTGTGAGTGTGTGTGTGTGTGTGTGTGTGTGTGTGTGAGTGCATGTGTGAGTTTGTGTGAGTGTGTTTGTGTGTGTGAGTGCATGTGTGAGTTTGTGTGAGTGTGTGTGTGTGTGAGTGCATGTGTGAGTTTGTGTGAGTGTGTGTGTGAGTGTGTGTGTGTGTGTGTGTGTGTGTGTGTGAGTGAGTGCGTGTGTGAGTGCATGTGTGAGTTTGTGTGAGTGTGTGTGTGTGTGAGTGCATGTGTGAGTGTGTGTGTGTGTGTGTGTGTGTGTGTGTGTGTGAGTGCATGTGTGAGTTTGTGTGTGTGTGTGAGTGCATGTGTGAGTTTGTGTGAGTGTGTGTGTGTGTGTGTGTGTGTGAGTGCATGTGTGAATGCATGTGTGAGTTTGTGTGTGTGTGTGTGTGTGTGAGTGCATGTGTGTGTGTGTGAGTGCATGTGAGTTTGTGTGTGTGTGTGAGTGCATGTGTGTGTGTGTGTGTGAGTGCATGCGTGTGTGTGTGAGTGCATGTGTGAGTTTGTGTGAGTGTGTGTGTGTGTGTGTGTGTGTGAGTGTATGTGTGAGTGCATGTGTGAGTTTGTGTGTGTGTGTGTGAGACTATGTGTGAGTTTGTGCGTGTGTGAGTGCATGTGTGAGTTTGTGTGTGTGTGTGAGTTTGTGTGTGTGTGTGAGTTTGTGCGTGTGTGAGTGCATGTGTGAGTTTGTGTGTGTGTGTGTGTGAGTTTGTGTGTGTGTGTGTGTGTGTGTGTGTGTGAGTTTGTGTGTGTGTGTGAGTTTGTGTGTGTGTGAGTGCATGTGTGAGTTTGTGTGTGTGTGTGTGTGTGTGTGTGTGAGTTTGTGTGTGTGTGTGAGTGCATGTGTGAGTTTGTGTGTGTGTGAGTGCATGTGTGAGTTTGTGTGAGTGTGAGTGTGAGAGTGTGTAAAAAAACAACAGTGGCATTATATAAACAAACTGGCATTTAAAGGGTTAAAATCATGAAAATGAATGAATATTTGGTAGTTATGATCAGGGCTGATGTTGGTTGGTGGAACGTCAGTGAAAGTGGAAAACAATATTAATATATAATATTATTATGACATTTTTGTCCTCGAAGGACCTCAAGGGTTAATCAAAGATACGAAGAGACATTTTCGACGCCTCCACAGGTCCACATTCAGAGGAAACAGAACCGCTAAAAGATCTGAAGTTCAAGAACTCTATCTGGATGTGGACGTTTCATCTGAACACTGTTCCACATGGACAGCACCACCTGATTAATGATGATCAGCAAATTATAAAGCTAATGAATAAATTATCTTTTGCTGGTTTGGGGAAAGGGCAAACTTGCCTGGGGATGGAGGAGCATCGAGGAGCTTGTAAACTTGTTATCTATCAACTTCATCGTCATTTACAACTGCTGAGATTTATTGGATCAGTAACTGGCAGTACTGCAAGGAGTCAGGGTATGAGTTAAGAGAGAGAGACACGCGGCAATGCAGAAACAAAACAAAGCCGCGCGCTCTCACAAGACAACAAAACACCCGAATGGCATGAGCGCACATCGCCAAGACAATAAGGCAATATACGCTCATGCCAACTGACAAACAAGACGAGAGAATGCGTAACAACGGCAAACAAAGCGATGCCACACATTCTCACGCTAAATAAAACCTGAGTGTACACCTGTGCGAGAGTTCGGCCACATACAAACCCGAAATCTCAGACCGAAGTGACCGAGGGCAAGCAGCGCAATGTGAGTGCAACGCGTGTCCGCGGTCGTGAGAGACAGACACAGAACCTGGAGCATGAGTGTCCGGATCCCGACACAGACCGAAGCTAAACCAGGCAGGGAAGTCAGGATCCAGACACCATGCTCCGGACATGTAAAACAAGACAGCTCATGACCCGGGTGCTCAGCGCAGTGTGAGCCCAACGCGAGGCGCATCCGTGTTCGCGAGAGACAGACATGCCTCAAAGATGACATAAGCGCAATGCACCCATGTCAATAACAGACAGAATATGGAGCATGTGTGTCCGGATCCCGACACAGAACACTTTATGAGCCGGTTCTTTTGAATCTACAGGACAAAATTCACAGCACGATGAGTTGTAAACCCACTCCCAAACAAATGACTCTTTTGAGCCGATTCTTTTGAATCTACAAAGAAAAATATACAGTGTTACCAGTGCAGAGCAAATGACTCTTTTGAGCCGATTCTTTTGAGCTGATTCTTTTGAATCTACAAAGAACAATATACAGTGTTACAAGTGCAGAGCAAATGACTCTTTTGAGCTGATTCTTTTGAATCTACAAAGAACAATATACAGTGTTACCAGTGCTGAACAAATGACTCTTTTGAGCTGATTCTTTTGAATCTACAAAGAACAATATACAGTGTTACCAGTGCTGAACAAATGACTCTTTTGAGCTGATTCTTTTGAATCTACAAAGAACAATATACAGTGTAACCAGTGCAGAGCAAACGACTCTTTTGAGCCGATTCTTTTGAATCTACAAAGAAAAATATACAATGTTACCAGTGCAGAGCAAATGACTCTTTTGAGCCGATTCTTTTGAATCTACAAAGAAAAATATACAGTGTTACCAGTGCAGAGCAAACGACTCTTTTGAGCCGATTCTTTTGAATCTACAAAGAAAAATATACAGTGTTACCAGTGCAGAGCAAACGACTCTTTTGAGCCGATTCTTTTGAATCTACAAAGAACAATACTGACTTTTAATGATTAGAGCTGGATTAAACAGCGAGGGCTGCGTGCGCTGTGTTTGACATGCTCATCTCAGTGTGTTTGGAATTTCTGGATGTTTTAGAGGTTTTCCCTGAATCTTCCTAATTCATGCCGAGGTCTTCCGTAATCTCAACTGTCCGGTTGACACCATCTGTCCTGCCACTGGTCACTAAAAATGTCCAAATATGGCCAGAGATTTTAATCTACTGAGACTGACCGCTCTCTCACGGGACGCAAAAGCTCGTCAAACAAACACGAATACCAGCTGGACGGGGACGAGCAAACCCCTGCAGAACATTAATACTCAAACACACACGTACACATTATGTTGTCCATATGGCGTCTACTGTATAATGTATCTGCTTTCATTTGAATCCCAGATTGCTTACAGTATGTACACATTCACCATGCAGATTACAGTTTAAACATGTAGCTACTCCCTCATCTCAGTCTTAAAGCTGAAACACACTAATTTAGTCAATTAGAAACGTTGTTTGACATGTATTAAATGTCTCCATTTGACTTTTCTGATTAAAAGAAATGTACTTGTAGTGGCACAACGCAAAGTAAAGTGCCTAAAATATACAGTGCGAAAAATAATGTGAGTGTTTTTCCAGTAAAAACATCTAAATATTAACATATTATTATATACGCCTCAATCGGGTGGTGGAGGACGAATCTCAGTTGCCTCCACGTCTGAGACCGTCAATCCGCGCATCTTATCACGTGACTTGTTGAGCACATTACCATGGAGACGTAGCGTGTGTGGAGGCTTCACGCTATTCTCCACGGCATCCACTCACAACTCACCACACGCCCCACCGAGAGCAAGAACCACATTATAGCGACCACGAGGAGGTTACCCCATGTGACTCTACCCTCCCTAGCAACTGGGCCAATTTGGTTGCTTAGGAGACCTGACTGGAGTCACTCACCACCCCCTGGATTCAAACTCACGACTCCAGGTGTGACAGCCAGCGACAATACTCGCTGAGATACCCAGAGCCCCCTAAGAAGCAAAATATATAAGATATTTTCTTGGTTATCAGAGAAAACTAACAAAATGTTGTAACGTTTATGCTTAAAATAAAAAATAAAAATAAAAAATATATAAAAAATAAATGATATTAATATTTGCCAACGGAGTTAGAAAAAACCACATCAACCTTATTTTAAATGGAAAACAAGTTTATTTTTCTCACCCCGTTGTCAAATAATTTGTTCTTGTTTTAAGCAAAAACACGATTTATCTGAAATCAAGACAAAAAAATCGGGTTATTTTGCTTCTCAAGTCATTTTGCTTATTTTAAGGATGTTTAGATATTTTTACTGGAAAACAAGACAAACATAAAACATCATAAATGTCTTATTTATTTTATAATTATTATTATAATTGTTTTTTGCAGTGCAATAACAGCAGTAACAACACAGAAAAAAAAATATTACCTTCTAATTATCTACATATTTTTAAAACAATAATAATAATAAAAAAAAAAATATATATATATATATATAAGTATAATTCTAATACTAATCTCTGTTTTGTATTTTTGTGATGCAATTGAAACTTTGTAATGCAGCACGTTGTCTCCTTAAGGTGAATTGTTTATGTTGTATTGTTCCTCTTTCAGATGAAAGCATCTACCAGATGAATAAATGTAAATGTAAAACAAGATATATTTACTTGACAGTCAAAATGGCATGAGATATTAAGTCTTGTTTTTCAGAGATTATGACCACATTTCTCCCCAATTTGGAACACCCAATTCCCATTACTTAGTAGCTCCTCGTGGTGGCATGGTTACCCGCCTCAATCCGGGTGGTGGAGGACGAGTCTCAGTTGCCTCCACTTCTGAGACCGTCAATCCGCGCATCTGATCACGTGACTCGTTGTGCATGACACCGCGGAGACTCACAGCATGTGGAGACTCATGCTACTCTCCATGATCCACACACAACTCACCACACGCCCCATTGAGAGCGAGAACCACTAATCACCACCACGAGGAGGTTACCCCATGTGACTCTACCCTCCCTAGCAACCGGGCCAATTTGGTTGCTAAGGAGACTCACAGCATGTGGAGGCTCATCCTACTCTCCACGGATCCAAACACAACTCACCACATGCCCCATTGAGAGCAAGAACCACTAATCGCCACCATAAGGAGGTTACCCCATGTTACTCTACCCTCCCTAGCAACCGGGCAAATTTGGTTGCTAAGGAGACTCACAGCATGTGGGGGCTCACGCTACTCTACACCATCCACACACAACTCACCACACGCCCCATTGAGAGAACCACTAATCACCACCACGAGGAGGTTACCCCATGTGACTCTACTCTCCCTAGCAACCGGGCCAATTTGGTTGCTAAGGAGACTCACAGCATGTGGGGGCTCACGCTACTCTCCACGATCCAAACACAACTCACCACAGGCCCCATTGAGAGCGAGAACCACTCATCGCCACCACTGAGAGCGAGTACCACTAATCGAAACCACGAGGAGGTTCCCCATGTGACTCTACCCTCCCTAGCAACCGGGCCAATTTGGTTGCTAAGGCGACTCACAGCATGTGGGGGCTCATGCTACTCTCCACGATCCACACACAACTCACCACACGCCACATTGAGAGAACCACTAATCACCACCACGAGGAGGTTACGCCATGTGACTCTACCCTCCCTAGCAACCGGGCCAATTTGGTTGCTAAGGAGACTCACAGCATGTGGAGACTCATGCTACTCTCCACGATCCACACACAACTCACCACACGCCCCATTGAGAGCGAGAACCACTAATCACCACCACGAGGAGGTTACCCCATGTGACTCTACCCTCCCTAGCAACAGGCCCAATTTGGTTGCTTAGGTTACTTGTGATAGTCAGTTTCAATACTCGCTGAGCTACCCAGGCCCCTCCTCAGATCTTTTTAATAATTTTGGTGGAGCATTTCTGGTTAAAAAGTGATCCAAGCACAGCTGTTGTGATCTGCGTAGACGTGACACATAGTTGCAGTATGTTTTTGGAGAGTTTGATGCAGAATTATAATGAAGGCAGACTGCATGTGTGTTTAGCATTCATTTCAGAGATACAAAGACTCTGAACTCTTTATTGATGGAAGTACAAGCTGTTCATTAGCTGAATGACCTATAGAGTCTTCTAAAATGGGTGGAAATTGTATTATGTCTAACTGGAGATCCTGGCACAGCGATGACCGAGGGGTTAATTACATGAGCTTTGGTATGCTGATACCCAACGAGTGTAAATGTGCTTACTCAATATGGATAAATGTCAATGTGTGTAAAGAGAGAGAGAGAGAGAGAGAGAGAGAGAGAGAGAGAGAGAGAGAGAGAGAGAGAGAGCACGTCTAACTGTGAGATTTGCATTTGCCTGGTTTCAGACGGTGTTTATCTTCTCCACTGTTTGTCATGTCTGTGTTTGGGTCATTCCCATCTGCAGAGATGCATTAAAAATGTATGCGGCAGCTTTCTGACTCTTACTCACCTGCGTGCGCTCACTGAAACAAGCAGAGCATGTGTCTGAATGCTAAAAACACTGACAGTACTTCATCTCCACTGCGCTAGAGAGACGGATGGAATAAGAGAAGGCAAGAGAGAGATTTGAGTCTGTACAGTACACAGACACATTATCTGTTTGGCATCCATAATAGACACACTTTATAATTGATTCAAAGCTTATAGATTTTTCTTTGAACATTTGAGATTGAAAACTGCGATTTTCAAATGTCAAAACTTCCTCCACAGTCCAATAAGTGCATGTATTGATATTCAGATTTCTCTGAAAACATGACCTAATATCTCATGCCATTCTGCTTCTTAAGTATTTTCTTTTCCTGTTATAAGGATGTTAAGATCTTCCAGACAGGTCTCCTTAGCAACCAAATTGGCATGGTTGCTAGGGAGGGTAGAGTCACATGGGGTAACCTCCTCATGGTGGTGATTAGTGGTTCTCGCTCTCAATGGGGCGTGTGGTGAGTTGTGTGTGGATCGTGGAGAGTAGCATGAGCCTCCACATGCTGTGAGTCTCCTTAGCAACCAAATTGGCCAGGTTGCTAGGGAGGGTAGAGTCACATGGGGTAACCTCCTCGTGGTGGTGATTAGTGGTTCTCTCAATGGGGCGTGTGGTGAGTTGTGTGTGGATCGTGGAGAGTAGCATGAGTCTCCACATGCTGTGAGTCTCCGCGGTGTCATGCACAACGAGTCACATGATCAGATGCGCGGATTGACGGTCTCAGAAGCGGAGGCAACTGAGACTTGTCCTCCGCCATCCGGATTGAGGCGGGTAACCGCGCCACCACGAGGACCTACTAAGTAGTGGGAATTGGGCGTTCCAAATTGGGAGAAAAGGGGATAAAAAAAGATCTGAGGTAGCTTTACATGTTCTCCAAGATTCTTTTAAGATCTATGCATCCTATCACGTTGTATTTGGGCTCGTTTTAATTGGGAGCATCTGCTGTTTTTATAGTCTGTTTATGTTTCATGACCTTACAAGGATAAAAAGTTCAAAAGGTCAAATAGAATGAACAGGGGAACCTGTGCTAATTATGATGCATGCCCGGACCCCAATCAGCCTGATGAGGCGAGTGAGGGATAAAGGCGTCTGGAGACAGCAGTTCAAGAGAGAGAAAGAACTTTGAGTTTGTGTGTTTTTGTTTAAGTTTATCATTAAACTATTATTTATATTGTCAAGCTGGTTCTTTCCTTTCCCTTATAACCCCTTTATATTGGTGCTGAAACCCGAGAGGGAGGAGGGATGCCCATCGTAGAGTCCTCTGCCGTTCCACCCAGGGGAGTGCCTCTGCCAGGGGGACGGAGTTGCCCGACCGCCTGGACGCGTGGAATGGCCGCCGTTTACGAGGTGAGTGGGGACTGTACTCACTGACCGCCTGGAGCGATGGAGCCAATGCCAGGGGTGGAGGAGTGCCCTGCCATCCGGCATAAACACGGAGGGGTTGAGGGAAGACAAGGGGAGGAGGGAAGCGACTCCCTGACCACCTGGAGCGGTTGGACTGCTACCAGGGGCAGAGGAGTGTCCCCACGTGCAGCCAGAAATACGGAGAGGCGTTCTGTCCACTGGGGGTCAAAGGTTTGACTCTGGTCTGCCTGGGGAGGAGCGGCTGTCGTCCACCTGAGAGGGTGGAGGAGTGATCGAGGACCACACGATGGCACATCAGAGAACCAGAGCTCCGTGTTGGCCTTTCCCTCGCCTTTTTTAAAAAATTTATTTATTTTGTTTGGCTGTGTACACGCAGAACGATGCAAACCCCAAACTATAAATCCAAACACTTGAGGCTACGCCGTAGGATCGACGCAGAAGTATAAACCGGCCTCAAGGCACAATGCAAAGGTTTAGGAGTGACAATGCTTTTAAATTCAGGAGTGAATGTGCTAAATTATCGCTCAGTGTGTGTGCACAGCTTATCCGGAGGCACTCCCAGAATTGCAATGATTGACAGTGATAAACATAGCAATGCTTTCATATCTTGCCACTTTTCACCAAACTTATCAAAGAGTCACTTATCAAGAGATGTGGCACAATGATTTTGGACACATTGGATGGTTTGAGTATCCAGAGTTTAATGACCCTTACCTGGCTGAGCTGACCCATGGGTGACCCCGAGACATTCACAGTGTGACATCTGAACTTTAGGAGGGTTTTCTGCTCTGACTTGGTACCACTATGGTTCTCGCTTTGTCCAGCATCCGTCACAGGGGGACGCTGCACCACGGTACACAATAAACCCGTTACACCGGCCCGTCTGATTATAAACGCCTCCAGAGCGATGTTAGGAGAGACCTGCAGCAACAGAGAGAGAGAGAGAGAGAGAGAGAGATGGACATGATTTTGACCTACTTTTCTCACACTAATTGCTTGTTGGAAAATAAACATAATTCATTGTACGAGGGTGCTGCTGTGTGAGTCTCAAGGACTGATTATACAAATATAAAAAGACTAAACAAAGACTCCATTAAGGATTTGAGTCTGTAGCCTACATTATCAGAATAACATGCAGACAGGTCGAGCCAAATGCTTCTGTCATTCTGGTTCCGGAAGTAAAAATCAACAGATGCTCTAAAGCTTTAGAAGCCCACCGACCCAAAGGTATCAAGAAATTAAATGGTATTTCACAAAATAAGAGTTATTTATCAAAAGAGGCATGCAATCCTCTTGCAATATTTGCTCAGCACTGATATTAACAATTACAATCCATATAAAAATACAAATAACAAAATTATAATCATAATTTGTAAACAGTGCAGAAGATCATTTTCTCAACTAGTATTTTTGTCTTGTTTTCCAGTAAAAAATATCAAAATATTTTTAAACAAGATGTATTTCCTTGACAATCAAAATTGCATGACATATTAAGTCTTGTTTTCAGAGAAATTGGACTAATTTTGTAAACTTTATGCTTTAAACAAGAAATAAATGTGTAAAAATTTTGTTAGATTACTATTAAAATTGCTTGTGACATACTGTAAATTTAAAATGTTTTTATGTCAGCAGGAAACCGATGGAGTGCGTACTCCAGGTAGTGAAGGAGGTATTGCCCCAAGTGAAGGAGTTCAAGTACCTCGGGGTCTTGTTCACGAGTGAGGGGACAATGGAGCGGGAGGTTGGCTGGAGAATCGGGGCAGCGGGGGCGGTATTGCACTCGCTCTATCGCACCGTTGTCACGAAAAGAGAGTTGAGCCGGAAGGCAAAGCTCTCGATCTACCGGTCAATTTTCGTTCCTACCCTCACCTATGGTCATGAAGGCTGGGTCATGACTAAAAGAACTAGGTCACGAGTACAAGCGGCCGAAATGGGATTCCTCAGAAGGGTGGCGGGCTTCTCCCTTAGAGATAGGGTGAGGAGCTCAGTCATCCGTGAGGAGCTCGGAGTAGAGCCGCTGCCCCTTTGCGTCAAAAGGAGTCAGTTGGGGTGGTTTGGGCATCTGGTAAGGATGCCCCCGGGGCGCCTCCCTAGGGAGGTGTTTCAGGCACGTCCAGCTGGGAGGAGGCCTCGGGAAGACCCAGGATTAGGTGGAGAGATTACATCTCCACACTGGCCTGGGAACACCTCGGGGTCCCCCAGTCAGAGCTGGTTAATGTGGCTCGGGATAGGGAAGTTTGGGGCCCCTGCTGGAGCAGCTGTCCCTGCGACCCAACTTCGGATAAGTGGTTGAAGATGGATGGATGGATGGATGGATAATGTCTTTTTTTTCCTCGTAAGGTCATGAAACATAAACAGACTATAAAAACAGCAGATGCTCCCGATTAAAACGAGCCCAAATATAACGTGATAGGACGCATTGTTCTTGGAGAAAATGTAAAGCTACCTCAGATCTGTTTTTTTTTTTTATAATTTTTTTTTATCCCCTTTTCTCCCAATTTGGAATGCCCAATTCCCACTACTTAATGTACACAATCCGGATGGCGGAGGACAAGTCTCAGTTGCCAATGTCAATCCGCGCATCTGATCATGTGACTCGTTGTGCATGACACCGCGGAGACTCACAGCATGTGGAGACTCATGCTACTCTCCACGATCCACACACAACTCACCACACGCCCCATTGAGAGAACCACTAATCACCACCACGAGGAGGTTACCCCATGTGACTCTACCCTCCATAGCAACCGGGCCAATTTGGTTGCTAAGGAGACCTGACTGGAGTCACTCAGCAGTCACTAGTTTGACATTCAAACTAACGACTCAAGGGGTGATAGTCAGCGTCAATACTCACTGAGACACTCAGGCCCCCTCTCGTCCATTCTTGTCTTTAAAAAAATCTGTGTTCCAGTGAGGCACTTACAATGGAAGTCAATGGCACCAAATCTTTAAGGGTTTAAAGTCAGAAATGCGGTAACGGTAACCATCGTTATAATTAAACTTAAACAGAAATATACAGTAGCACACTCTGGCTGCTGTGCTCTCGGGTCTCTCTCCCTCTGATGCTGTGGCGTGGCTCATAAGTCTCCCTCCGCCATCACTATAATGAGAGACAGGTGTTAAAGATCATTGTGAACCAGGTGACGAGCTGTATGACTCTCTCTTCATCCCGCAGACCGACACATGACCACGCCCCCCATGCCATATATTTCTATAATTCTGGGTTTTAGGTTTTACTGCATCACGTCGTCATGGCAACAAAGTTATAAAATTTGATATAACTTTAAATAATAAATAATAGTTATAAATAATTTTATGAGATTATTTCTTTTTATTAATAAATTTATTTTGTGAGCATTTAACCAATGGGTGGTCTCCCTCCTTGTCATGGCTTTCAAACTGGTTATGACAAATGGGGGCTCGTCCGGGATCTTGGTAGAATTTTGGATGATCCCTTTGTTACCACCGTGGTTTGTGCATTACCCGGCTTGAGATAAAGCTTTTTAGGAGTGTTTTGCCAGTCTTTACGTTCATTGGCCTTTTGGTGTATGTCATGGCTTTTGAGCCGGTAATGACACTATAAAATTACATTTCAAGGTTTTTTAAATGTATGCTTTTATTTTTCTGCCCTGTATTAGAGTGTTACCTTAGAGATGACAGTTGTTTCTGTGTTAAGTGCGAGATCTGCGATGCGTTCCACACACTGGACGATGCGCGTACATGCACGAGCTTCGTTCTGAGCCATCCAAAGGACATGTTCCTCCACCTGCATCATGTTACTCGCGATGTCAAACACGTAATCACCCAACTATAGTCAAACACACAGAGATATGGCTCTTATTCATACAACTCAAAAGGAACAATAAACATATTTAAAGAAATTAACAACAAGGCTGCATTCCCAGGGTTATTATAGTTTAGATTTCTTTATTCGGTTTTTATTTCTATTTTATTTTCACTTGGTCATTACAATTTAGTTTTGTTTTTGTTGGTTTGACCGGGCAGTCTTGTGTTAGCACCCACTATTATTGTTTGTGTAATGCAGGTGCATTATAAATACTTCACATTTTATGACACTGTGCATCGAAAACTCAAATTAAATCAAGGTCATTTTTGCATTTTAATTTAGTTACATTTACATTTATGCATTTGGCAGACGCTTTTATCCAAAGTGACTTACAGAGCCCTTATTACAGGGACAATCCCCCCGGAGCAACCTGGAGTTAAGTGTCTTACTCAAGGACACAATGGTGGTGGCTGTGGGGTTCGAACCAGTGTCCTTCTGATTACCAGATTACCAGTTATGTGCTTAGACCACTACACCACCACTTTTAAAATTCACAGGAAAGTAGTACCATCCCAAAACATTTGTTTACTGCTTTTGATGTACTATGGTACACACTAATTATAATATCACTTAGTATGCAAATTGCAAGGAAGCACCACTTTGTTGAAAACACAAAGGCATGATTAATTATCAGGTTTATGGAGCCAGTACAGTTGTTGTTTTGGCAAATGTTCTTTACGCCATTGCATTATGTTTAATTGCTAATAACTCTATTATGGATGAACTCTAGTTTTATTGACTTTGCATTAGTAGAGAAATAAAAAACACAGAAGTCAATCTCTTTACACAAAATATTCATGAAAGACTGAACTTGTATCCAGTAAAACGATAAAAGGACACTGAAATTCAGCAGTTTCAACATAAAGATGCAATTAAGATTATTCTCTGTAGCTGATAAGGAGGATTCATTTCATTTCTTTGAATGATTCATTGTCTTTTAACAGAGGAAATATGACTGGAAAGAATAAAGCTATATTCATAGTGTTCATGTGACCCGTGAAAGACCTTTGAACCATGACTGAAATACATTAATGTTGAAAGGCTTATTGGTATTAAAGCTGAGCTCTCAAACGCTAGTACAGTGTGAAGGGACATGTTTAAAGAGGGTAGCATTCGTTTGCCAGTAACTTAGAAGCAGGGCTGGACTGGGAAGAGAAATCGGCCCAGGATTTTACACAGCAACTGGCCAAAAGTTCAGCCAAATGTTGTTGAGCGGGGTGGGGGGTGTTTTTTGCAGCGTTTTGTGGTCTGTTCTGCATAACAGCGTGGCTCTTTTTAATTATTGCGGCCCATTCGGCCCATTTCGTGACCGACCCACCGGCCCGTTTGGTTCTCCCGATGGCCAGTCCGCCCCTGATTGGCCCCAAAGTGCGTCGCCCCACTGGAAAAATGCGGGTATGCCAGATTACCAGTCCAGCCCTGCTCACACTACACAGTGAGACCAAGGACTTAACTTATCCAAACTTAAACCAAATATTCTAATATTTTGGAAAAATGTATAAACTACTTATAATTAAATACATTTCCCCTCAATCACTGTTCAGGTCATTTTTGACCCCTTTTTGTTTTTTTGATCATAAAAAAAGTGAGTACAAGGCTCAATGACTTTTCCTAAACTTGCCACCTGAACACAACCCAAAAAATTTGACGAGATTTGCTGAGTCTATGTGGGTTTATCAAACAGTCCCATGTTCGTATCGTTCAGGGGTGAAGGGGTAAGACTATAAAACATCCACAATGCAGAACACACATACAGACACACACAGACATCCAAATCAGGATGATCTTTATTACCAAGTATGCTTACAAATACAAGGGATTTGCCTTGGTGACAGAAGCTTCCTGTGCACACACAATACAACAAAATAGAAATACACACATATACATGTAATGTAATGGCAGAAGAGGTAGGATATGTTGGATGAATATAAATAGTCTCAGCAGTGTATTGCACATCATTATTGAAAAACTGTTCTTGTGTCTGACAGTTCTGCTGCTCAGTGCTCTGTAGTGCCGGCCAGAAGGCAACAGTTCAAAAAGGTAGTGGGCTGGGTGAGTGGAGTCCATAGTGATTTTTACAGCCCTTTTCGTCAATCTGGAAGTGTACAGCTCTTGAAGGGAGGGCAGGGGGTAACCAATAATCCTCTCAGCAGTCCGAATTGTCCTTTGCAGTCTTCTGATGTCCGATTTCATACCTGAACCAAACCAGACAGTTACTGAAGTGCAGAGGACAGATTCAATGACTGCTGAGTAGAACTGGATCAGCAGCACCTGTGGCAGGTTGAACTTCCTCAGCTGGCGAAGGAAGTACAACCTCTGCTGGGCCTTTTTCACAATGGAGTCGATGTGTATCTCCCACTTCAGGTCCTGTGAGATGGCAGTGCCCAGGAACCTGAATGACTCCACTGCTGCCACAGTGCTGTTCAGAATGGTGAGGGGGGACAATATTGTGGTGTTCCTCCTAAAGTCCACAATCATCTCCACCGTTTTCAGCTCAAGGTTGTTTTGACTGCACAAGATAGCCAGCTGTTCAACCTCCCTTCTGTATGCAGACTCATCATCATCTCGGATGAGGCAGATGACAGTAGCATCTCCTACAAACTTCAGGAGCTTGACAGAGGGGTCCTTGGTGGTGCAGTCATTTTTGTACAGGGAGAAGAGTAGTGGGGAGAGCACACATCCCTGGGGGACCAGTGCTGATCGTACAGGTACTGGAAGTGGATTTCTCCAGTCTCACAAGCTGTTGCCTGTCTGTCAAAAAGCTGGTGATCCACTGACAGATAGAGAAGGGAACAGAGAGTTGGTGTAATTTAGTCAGAAGAATAGTTGGGATGATGGTGTTGAAAGCCAAACTGAAGTCCACAAAAAGGATTCTTGCATATGTCTCTGGTCTATCCAGATGTTGCAGGATATGATGCAATCCCATGTTGACTGCATCATCCACAGACATGTTTGCTCAATAAGCAAATTGAAGGGGATCCAGTAAGGGTCCAATGATGTCCTTCAGGTGGGCCAACACCAGTGTCTCAAATGACTTTGTGACCACAGACGTCAGAGTGATGGGTCTGTAGTCATTAAGTCCTGCGATCTTGGGTTTCTTTGGAACAGGGATGATGGTGGAGTGTTTGAAGTGGCTGGGAGCATCACATTGCTCCAGTGATCTGTTGAAGATCTGTGCGACGATGGGGGCCAGCTGGACACCACAGGATTTTAGACAAGTGGGTGAAACACTGCCTGGGCCCTGTGCTTTCTTTGTCTTTTGTTTTTGGAAGACCTGGCATACATCATCTTCACAGATCTTGAGTGCAGGCTGTGTAGCAGGAGGGGGTTGCAGGAGGTGTTAATTTTTGTGTGAAGTGAAGGTCAGAGTGGGTGTGGGGTGTGAGTCTGGGCTTTTCAAATCTACAGTAAAACATATTCAGGTCATCAGCCAGTTGATGGTTCCCTACAGTGTTGGGGATGGTGTAATGTCTTTCAGGCCTCTCCACACTGATGCAGGTTCATTAGCTGAAAACCTGTTTTTCAGCTTCTCAGTGTAGCTTCCTTTAGCCACTCTAATCTCCTTTGTCAGTGTGTTTTTGCCTGATTATACAAGATTTTAGCCCCACTTCTGTATGCATCCTCTGTGGCCTGACGAACCTGCCCGAGTTTTGTGGTTAACCATGGTTTGTAATTGTTGAATGTTAAGTAAGTCCTAGAAGGAATGCACATGTCCTCACAGAAACTGATATATGATGTTACAGTATCTGTGAGCTCATCCAGATTGGGGTCTGCAGCTTCAAAAACACTTCAATCAGTGCAATTGTCGCAATGCCTCTAGCTTTTTATTATCGCAGGAACGCGTTTGGCATTAACAGCCCCTGACCCAACTGGTAGAGCATATTGCTTGCAACACCAAGGTCATGGGTTCAATTCCCAGGGAACAAACATACTGAGAAAATGCATAGCTTGAACACACTGTGAGTTGATTTGAATCAAAATTTTCTACAAAATTAATTTACAAATGTTTGCATTTTTTGCATAGATAATATTTCTAGCCTACAGGTCACATATAGCAGAGACTACACATCCTCAGTTATGTAATTAACACAAATAACACAAAGCAAGCTTGCCTTCTCTTGATGCACAGAGCTAAACCCTCCAACAGCTCTTCTAGTGTCAGCCGGTGCAATTAAAATGCCAAGCGTGTTCAATGAACATGAGTATGTAACACTTAGAGCTGAAAATAGCTGAAAACAGTGTTCCGAGACTCAAATTGTAAATTGCATAGCAGCAGACCGCTGCCTCAAATAAAGGAAAGAAACACAAGAGTGAATACTCTTGAACTGCAGAAACAGAGTCATAGCTGCAAACACATGCATTTTTTGAAAGAAGACACACTCTAGACGTGCATGCCTGTGAAACCACATGCTAAATGGTTAAAAATGGCCCTGTAATTGTTAATAAAAGCAAGAAGACATGCAAGGCTGTGTTACAGGGATTTAAAGATGGAGAAGGTGCGTTATCTGATTATTACCTCACTTATATGATCCACCAGGCGTGTGATTCTTTCTACAAGGTGTGTGACGAATATGACATCCATCATGTCTCCAAAGAGCGCTGCCCTGCTGGTGAAAAACGAGAGCTGCTGCGCCAAAGCCAGAGCATTAGAGACGTTCACTGGTGTCTGAGCGAGAGAGAACGAGATCAAAATTGTGAAGATTACAGGAGATAATACATCTGAACTATAATGTGATGGGTTTTCTTTGCCTGTGCTGAAGTACAAAGCCAAGCGTACACTACAAGACTTGCCGCCGGTGCTCTGCGACAAGTTCGTCCTCGACTGAGGCCATGTGTACAGTGGTATTACGATGCGTTTTGGGTGATCCGATCACAAGTGTACAAGCGAGACGCTTCACCATTTTACCTAGTCATTCCTACTGACCACTCGTGTTTGGATTTCGAGGAGAGAGTCTCTGATTTCATGAGGTCATACTTCAATCATAATGTCTCGGACTAGTCTCAGCATGTCGCAGGAGTGCGCACACAAGAAGACTGTTTGTTGTGAGACTTTTTGTTTCTTGACGTTGACTCAAAATCAGCAAAGGAGTTGAGCTTGAGTCGTTTTGTGTCCAATATGTTTAAGGGGTTCTGAGTGCTTGTTAGCAAGCTGCTTTCTGGTTGCTAGGGTGTTCTGGGTGGTAACTAGGGCATTGCTAGGTTGTTGCTTATTTGCCCAAGTCAAAGGAGTCCAGCCTTAAGTCTTTATGATGATATTCTGGTCTCTAGATACAGCTTGGGTTGCTACTTCATTGCCAGTCGATAGGAATTTTTCACCTGTTGTATCGTCCACCAGGCCAAAAATCTGCTAAGAAGAGTTATAGTTGTCGGTGATCGGATCATCCAAAACAAATGTTAACATAGTGCAACTGGGCGAGTTTGAATCCAGGGCATGCTGAGTGACTCTAGTCAGGTCTCCTAGGCAACCAATTTGCCCGGTTGCTAGGGAGGGTAGAGTCACATGGGGTAACCTCCTCATGGTTGCTATAATGTGGTTCTCGCTCTTGGTGGGGCGTGTGGTGAGTTGTTGCGTGGATAACGCGGAGAAAGCGTGAAGCCTCCACACGCACTACGTCTCCACGGTAACGTGCTCAACAAGCCATGTCATAAGATGCACGGATTGACGGTCTCAGACACGAAGGCAACCGAGGTTCCCCTCCACCACCCGGATTGAGTCACTATGCCACCACAAGGACTTAGAACGCATTTGGAATTGGGCGTTCGAAATTGGGGAGAAAATCCCCAAAAATGTAATAATCAAACCAACCAGCTCCGAGGTGAATCAACATTTCAAGTAGGACAAAAGACAAACATTCAAGACTGTGTACGTAACATCTTCAATGAGGGAATGAACTACAATCCCATGAAGCATTGCGAATGACGTAATCAAATTAGAATCAATGGAAAAATATTCATATACTGATGATGATGATGATGAAGAAGGTTACTAACCTGTGTGAGCTCATGCAGGCCACGGGTAAACTCACTTGCGTAAGAGCACTGGTTATAGTCATCCACTGCCCATCGGCCTGTGCGGTCACACCTGCGCCACGCCCTCTTCTCCTGAGGGGCGGAGCTAAACCTGGATACCGCGCACGGCAGGAACGCAATGAATCCAGCTAATGTCTTCGGCCACCTGTAACGACGAAGCACATTGTCAACTCTCAATAACACACAATGCTTAAGGTCAAGTATACTTTGTCTACTTTTGGATACATTCCGTACTAGTATTTTCTTCCCAATTTGTAACGCCCAATTCCCAATTCGCTCCAAGTCCTCGTGGTGGCGTAGTGCCTCAATCCGGTTGGCGGAGG
>NC_068299.1:1381937-1401937 GCF_025860055.1 Xyrauchen texanus | reverse complement strand
GGTGGAGGAGTGCTCGAGGACCATGCGACGGTGTATCGGAGAACCGGCGAGTAGTTTTTTTTTCTCTCCTCTCTCTCTATCTCAGTGCTGCTCTGCGTTGGCCTTTTCCCTCTCGTTTAAATTTTAAGCCAGCAGACCAGGCTTAAAGCACACCCTCCCCCAGTTAAAGGGAGGGGGGGGGGGGTGTACATCAGGCCGGGGGCTCTCCAGCCTGAGAGAATGAGGGAGGAATGTGGCAGGGCGGAGGGCGGGGCCGGGTCGTGATTATACACACCCGGTCACTTATCAGGCTAATCAAGCCTCCGAGAGGGATAAAGGCCGATGGCAGACGGTGGTGCGACGAGAGAGAGATAGTTTACAGACATGTCCGTCATGTGTGTGTTTGTCTTTTGGTTTAAGTTATTCATTAAAATATTATTTATATTGCCAAACCGGTTCCCGCCTCCTTTCCCATCCTTGAACCATGTAACAGTCAATTTGATCTCATTCAAACTGATTGTCTGTCCTCTTACCTGAGAGACAGAGACACAAACCCTCATCAGACAATCTGAGACGTAATGGGAGAATTAAATTCCAGTCGCCATGGCTACCACATCACCCGAGGGCCAATCAGCCCAGAGACAGCAAAGCATGAAAGCGAGAGAGAAAATATAATAAAGATAAAACAGCTCAAACCAGTCTTAGATGGTTTGCTTGCCTTATCATGTATTTAAAAAAAAACAATTTGGGGTGGGGGGTGGGTGGGGGGGTGGTAACTGTTCTGAGACCAGTGCAGACAGACAGCACACTGGAGGTTAAGTCATGCACTAAATAGGGAGCAAGGGAGCATCCTATAGCTCTCTATAACTGTTCTGAGACCAGTGCAGACAGACAGCACACTGGAGGTTAAGTCATTCACTAAATAGGGAGCAAGGGTGCATCCTATAGCTCTCCTATAACTGTTCTGAGACCAGTGCAGACAGACAGCACACTGGAGGTTAAGTCATGCACTAAATAGGGAGCAAGGGAGCATCCTATATCTCTCCTATAACTGTTCTGAGACCAGTGCAGACAGACAGCACACTGGAGGTTAAGTCATTCACTAAATAGGGAGCACGGGAGCATCCTATATCTCTCCTATAACTGTTCTGAGACCAGTGCAGACCGACAGCACACTGGAGGTTAAGTAATGCACTAAATAGGGAGCAAGGAAGCATTCTATGGCTCTCCTATAACTGTTTTGAGACCAGTGCAGACAGACAGCACACTGGAGGTTAAGTCATGCACTAAATAGGGGGCAAGGGAGCATCCTATAGCTCTCCTATAACTGTTCTGAGACCAGTGCAGACAGACAGCATACTGGAGGTTAAGTCATTCACTAAATAGGGGGCAAGGGAGCATCCTATAGCTCTCCTATAACTGTTCTGAGACCAGTGCAGACAGACAGCACACTGGAGGTTAAGTCATTCACTAAATAGGGAGCAAGGGAGCATCCTATATCTCTCCTATAACTGTTCTGAGACCAGTGCAGACCGACAGCACACTGGAGGTTAAGTAATGCACTAAATAGGGAGCAAGGAAGCATTCTATGGCTCTCCTATAACTGTTTTGAGACCAGTGCAGACAGACAGCACACTGGAGGTTAAGTCATGCACTAAATAGGGGGCAAGGGAGCATCCTATAGCTCTCCTATAACTGTTCTGAGACCAGTGCAGACAGACAGCACACTGGAGGTTAAGTCATTCACTAAATAGGGAGCAAGGGAGCATCCTATAGCTCTCCTATAACTGTTCTGAGACCAGTGCAGACAGACAGCACACTGGAGGTTAAGTCATTCACTAAATAGAGAGAAAGGGTGCATCCTATAGCTCTCCTATAACTTTTCTGAGACCAGTGCAGACAGACAGCACACTGGAGGTTAAGTCATGCACTAAATAGGGAGCAAGGGAGCATCCTATAGCTCTCTATAACTGTTCTGAGACCAGTGCAGACAGACAGCACACTGGAGGTTAAGTCATTCACTAAATAGGGAGCATTGGTGCATCCTATAGCTCTCCTATAACTGTTCTGAGACCAGTGCAGACAGACAGCACACTGGAGGTTAAGTCATGCACTAAATAGGGAGCAAGGGAGCATCCTATAGCTCTCCTATAACTGTTCTGAGACCAGTGCAGACAGACAGCACACTGGAGGTTAAGTCATTCACTAAATAGGGAGCAAGGGAGCATCCTATATCTCTCCTATAACTGTTCTGAGACCAGTGCAGACCGACAGCACACTGGAGGTTAAGTAATGCACTAAATAGGGAGCAAGGAAGCATTCTATGGCTCTCCTATAACTGTTTTGAGACCAGTGCAGACAGACAGCACACTGGAGGTTAAGTCATGCACTAAATAGGGGGCAAGGGAGCATCCTATAGCTCTCCTATAACTGTTCTGAGACCAGTGCAGACAGACAGCATACTGGAGGTTAAGTCATTCATTAAATAGGGGGCAAGGGAGCATCCTATAGCTCTCCTATAACTGTTCTGAGACCAGTGCAGACAGACGGCACACTGGAGGTTAAGTCATGCGCTAAATAGGGAGCAAGGGAGCATCCTATAGCTCTCCTATAACTGTTCTGAGACCAGTGCAGACAGACAGCACACTGGACGTTAAGTCATTCACTAAATAGGGAGCAAGGGAGCATCCTATAGCTCTCCTATAACTGTTCTGAGACCAGTGCAGACAGACAGCACACTGGAGGTTAAGTCATGCACTAAATAGGGAGCAAGGGAGCATCCTATAGCTCTCCTATAACTGTTCTGAGACCAGTGCAGACAGACGGCACACTGGAGGTTAAGTCATTCACTAAATAAGGAGCAAGGGAGCATCCTATAGCTCTCCTATAACTGTTCTGAGACCAGTGCAGACAGACAGCACACTGGAGGTTAAGTCATGCACTAAATAGGGAGCAAGGGAGCATCCTATAGTTCTCCTATAACTGTTCTGACACCAGTGCAGACAGACAGCACACTGGAGGTTAAGTCATGCACTAAATAGGGAGCAAGGGTGCATCCTATAGCTCTCCAATAACTGTTCTGAGACCAGTGCAGACAGACAGCACACTGGAGGTTAAGTCATGCACTGAATAGGGAGCAAGGGAGCATCCTATAGCTCTCCTATAACTGTTCTGAGACAAGTGCCGACAGACAGCACACTGGAGGTTAAGTCATGCACTAAATAGGGAGCAAGGGTGCATCCTATAGCTCTCCAATAACTGTTCTGAGACCAGTGCAGACAGACAGCACACTGGAGGTTAAGTCATGCACTAAATAGGGAGCAAGGGTGCATCCTATAGCTCTCCAATAACTGTTCTGAGACCAGTGCAGACAGACAGCACACTGGAGGTTAAGTCATGCACTAAATAGGGAGCAAGGGAGCATCCTATAGCTCTCCTATAACTGTTCTGAGACCAGTGCAGACAGACAGCACACTGGAGGTTAAGTCATTCACTAAATAGGGAGCAAGGGAGCATTCTATATCTCTCCTATAACTGTTCTGAGACCAGTGCAGACAGACAGCACACTGGAGGTTAAGTAATGCACTAAATAGGGAGCAAGGAAGCATTCTATGGCTCTCCAATAACTGTTCTGAGACCAGTGCAGACAGACAGCACACTGGAGGTTAAGTCATGCACTAAATAGGGAGCAAGGGTGCATCCTATAGCTCTCCTATAACTGTTCTGAGACCTGTGCAGACAGACAGCACACTGGAGGTTAAGTCATGCACTAAATAGGGAGCAAGGGAGCATCCTATAGCTCTCCTATAACTGTTCTGAGACCAGTGCAGACAGACAGCACACTGGAGGTTAAGTAATGCACTAAATAGGGAGCAAGGAAGCATTCTATGGCTCTCCTATAACTGTTTTGAGACCAGTGCAGACAGACAGCACACTGGAGGTTAAGTCATGCACTAAATAGGGGGCAAGGGAGCATCCTATAGCTCTCCTATAACTGTTCTGAGACCAGTGCAGACAGACGGCACACTGGAGGTTAAGTCATGCGCTAAATAGGGAGCAAGGGAGCATCCTATAGCTCTCCTATAACTGTTCTGAGACCAGTGCAGACAGACAGCACACTGGAGGTTAAGTCATTCACTAAATAGGGAGCAAGGGAGCATCCTATAGCTCTCCTATAACTGTTCTGAGACCAGTGCAGACAGACAGCACACTGGAGGTTAAGTCATGCACTAAATAGGGAGCAAGGGTGCATCCTATAGCTCTCCTATAACTGTTCTGAGACCAGTGCAGACAGACAGCACACTGGAGGTTAAGTCATGCACTAAATAGGGAGCAAGGGAGCATCCTATAGCTCTCCTATAACTGTTCTGAGACCAGTGCAGACAGACGGCACACTGGAAGTTAAGTCATTCACTAAATAGTGAGCAAGGGAGCATCCTATAGCTCTCCTATAACTGTTCTGAGACCAGTGCAGACAGACAGCACACTGGAGGTTAAGTCATTCACTAAATAGGGAACAAGGGAGCATCCTATAACTGTTCTGAGACCAGTGCAGACAGACAGCACACTGGAGGTTAAGTCATGCACTAAATAGGGAGCAAGGGAGCATCCTATAGCTCTCCTATAACTGTTCTGAGACCAGTGCAGACAGACAGCACACTGGAGGTTAAGTCATGCACTAAATAGGGAGCAAGGGAGCATCCTATAGCTCTCCTATAACTGTTCTGACACCAGTGCAGACAGACAGCACACTGGAGGTTAAGTCATGCACTAAATAGGGAGCAAGGGAGCATCCTATAGCTCTCCTATAACTGTTCTGACACCAGTGCGGACAGACAGAACTTCTCTCTCTCCATCTCCTTCTCCAGAGGAATCTCCTCACGGCCAACAGCAACATGAGCGTGTAGGTTCCAATCGTAACCCTGAGCAGCTCAGTTTGTATGAACAAGGGGGAGAGCGATGATTAATTAAGGGCTCTAATCAGAACGAGAATGTCATGACATCCATAAAATGACAGCAGGAATGACTTCTGGAGAGAGGGACGGAAAAACGGAAGGGAGAAATGTTGATGCAGAACAGCGAAAGACGATGACCAAGACCCAACATGGGTCCAAGCCATTAAATCGTACTTTTTTACGACAGCAGCTGCCACTATGAACTGTATCTCAATGGTAGTCTGGGTCGGGGAACAAAATGCATATTGAATGTCACCACTTGCTAAAGAAAAAATACTCTAATAACACTTCTTAAACCGCCTGCTCAACTCTAGTACTGAGATTATGAGCTAAATCCGAGAGGGAATTGATTCAGAACAGAACGAGTCCGGACTACACAGCAGATGATTCATTTGATGGCTGAATGAGTCAGTGTCTCCACTGCATACTAATAATCACACACTGTAAAGTGCACTGACGAAGGGAAATCAGAGCTCATGAATCGAGAACAATGCATGTGTGAGCACGGACTGTTTAACAGCCGTCCATCCGCTTCCACAAACTGTGAGCGAGGCTTGTTGACACTGCGAAACATATTTCTGTCGGCACTTCATCAGTATGCTCAGACGGCACTGGGTGGTAAATGCTAGTTAAAATAATTAACTGTCACATGGTTTGCTTTAACCCAAACAGACTCACGCGCCTCTTAACCGTCTGTGTGTTAGTGTGAGTGTGTGTGTTAGTGTGAGTGTGTGTTAGTGTGAGTGTGTGTGTTTGTGTGAGTGTGTGTGTGTGTGTGTGTGTGTTAGTGTGAGTGTGTGTGTGTGTGTGTGTGTTAGTGTGAGTGTGTGTGTGTGTGTGTGTGTTAGTGTGAGTGTGTGTGTGTGTGTGTTAGTGTGAGTGTGTGTGTGTGTGTGTGTGTTAGTGTGAGTGTGTGTGTGTGTGTGTGTGTTAGTGAGTGTGTGTGTGTGTGTGTGTGTGTTAATGTGTGTGTGTGTGTGTTAGTGTGAGTTAGCGTGAGTGTGTGTGTTAGTGTGTGTGTTTGTGTGTGTGTGTGTGTGTGTGTGTGTGTGTGTGTGTGTGTGTGTGTGTGTGAGTGTGTGTGTTAGTGTGTGTGTGTGAGTGTGTGTGTGTGTGTAAGTGTGTGTGTGTTAGCGTGTGTGTGTTTGTTAGTGTGATCATATGACATGTTCATCTACACATCTGTCTGTCCATCCTGTCTGTCTGTCTATCTGTCTGTCTGTCTGTCTGTGTCTGTCTATCTGTCTGTCTGTCTGTCTATCTATCTTTATCCATCTGTCCATCCGTCTGTCCGTCCGTCTGACCATCCATCCATCCATCCTGTCTGTCTGTCTGTCTGTCTATCTATCTTTATCCATCAATCCTGTCTGTCTGTCCGTCCGTCGTCCATCTGACCATCCATCCTGTCTGTCTATCTATCTGTCTGTCTGTCTATCGATCTTTATCTATCCATTCTGTCTGTCTGTCTATCTTTATCCATCCATCTATCTGTCTGTCTGTCTGTCTGTCTGTCTGTCTGTCTATCCATCCATCCATCCATTCTATCTGTATGTCTGTCTGTCTGTCTGTCTGTCTGTCTGTCTGTCTGTCTATCCATCCATCCATCCATTCTATCTGTATGTCTGTCTGTCTGTCTTTCATATTTTCCCAAAGTAGCAGTGCTGTAACAGCCACAGACATTGAGGTCCCCAAGTGACAAATCTTTAGTTTTGTAGTAGACAAATGTGTTTTTGTTTAATGGTCGATCATCAAGCTTCTGTATAATGTGCTTGCAAAGCACAAACAGTCTATTCACTGAGAGTCTGATGCTTATTGCACATCAAACTGAAAAGCAATTGCAAACACAGGCAATAAACAACTGAATGCCTAAATTAATCCTAAAACAAATAAATAAAATAAAGCGAGTCAGGTGCACAGTCCTACCAAAGTTTACCCGGTTAGTGGCATCAAATCGTAGATGGTTTCCCAACATCCGATTCCCTCTCACACTCATGCTCTTAATCACCTGGTAATGAGGCAACAGTCATGAATGATGCTGTCTTCGACAAACACGCCTCTCTCCTCCAGTGTGTGTACGGGACGCTGCTCGTGAATCCAGGACAGTTTAAAAGATGGGTCGAGGTAAGAGGTTGTGCACTGAAGGGGCAGACGGTCACCGCGGAACACCAGCTGTCTCTGAGACGGTATAAGCTGCAGGACGGGGAGCTCCAGAGGACCATCTACAATACAGAGCCAATACACACACAGGTTAATCGCATTACTCCGACACATCCTATATATGTGTTATTAATCAGCTATAACATAAACATTAACATCATATAACAACTCACGACTGTAACTATTATTTCAGGTCTTCGCCAGGGTTTCTCGTGTACATATTAAACAAACTAATACATATACTGACTGTGTACAGATTGAAATGTAATTGCTGTCGACTAATATCGCATGCCACTTTAGTCAGAGTCATAGAGAACGATGAATGAATTTGACATGATGAAATATTGACTTAAATTGCACAAGAGAAAAGAAAAAAAGAACAAAAAGAAGAAAGAACAACAGCATTTTATAAAGTATACTTTTGTGTTCCACAGAAGAAAGAACGTCACAGGTTTGGAACAACATGAGGGTGAGTAAATGATGACTTATATTTAAGGACTACAAGTAATGGGGGTCTGTGGGTATCTGAGCGAGTATTGATGCTGACTATCACTCCTGGAGTCGTGAGTTTGAATCCAGTGCGTGCTGAGTGACTCCAGCCAGGTCTCCTTAGCAACCAAATTGGCCCGGTTGCTAGGGAGGGTAGAGTCACATGGGGTAACCTCCTCGTGGTGGTAATTAGTGGTTCTCTCAATGGGGCGTGTGGTGAGTTGTGTGTGGATCGTGGAGAGTAGGATGAGCCTCCACATGCTGTGAGTCTCCGCGGTGTCATGCACAACGAGTCACGTGAGTCAAGTGGAGGCAACTGAGATTCGTCCTCCACCACCTGGATTGAGGTGAGTAACCGCGCCACCGTGAGGGCCTGGTTCCAAACGACCGAGACGTCGGTGACAGCAAGGCAGGCCGGTTCGGTCGCCGCCCCTCGGACACAGGGCAGGTCCAGACAGGCCTGGTGGTCCGGCCAGGCAGGAGAACGTAACGTTAGGCCGGACGCAAGTGTTGCCGGCCGGACAGACTCTTCCACACCCCCCCCTGATCGACAGGAGTACGTGACGCGCCAGGGGCAAGCCCCTGCCCGGTCGTTTTTCGGCCGCTTTGGGCAGCGAGTTCCTCCCCGCTCAGCACGTCACGTACTGTCAGTTTCTTGTTATCTCCATTGAAAGTGTGTGTGTGTGTGTGTGTGTGTGTGTGTGTGTCCTCAGGGATCTCTCCAACAACCGGATTGGCTGTTTCTCTCCTGATATGTTTCTCGACCTCGAACCTTCTCAGCCCGAACCCCCTCCTTGGAAGACACAGACGGTTGCTCTACTGCAGCGGCACGAGCGCGGTGGCCGCAGCGGGAACCCCGTGGGCCTCCTCGGCTCGTCCGCCGCGTCCCCGCGGCCCCGAGAAACACAGCTTTCCCGGTTACGTGGCTCCAGGCCCATACCCCCTCACGAATAGCCACGAGGATGGTCCGCCTTCGCGCCCCTATGAGCGGCCGCGTTTTCCCCGCACCTCACCGGGCGGGGGGCGCGAGACCCATGTGTAGGACCCCCAGCGCGTTTACACCCTCTCCCGAAATGACTTTGTTGTTTTTGACACTTTCAGCACGTTCCTCCAGGCCCTTTGTGCTATTCTAAGCTCCAGAGGTGTCGCGCACCTCGGATAACATATTTTGCACGACCCTGGGAATAACCGCCTCTCCCGACAGGCCTCTCTCCGGAAGCGGTCCGTTCCAAAACGGATAACACGATTTAAATATAAAATAAACAAACGAGTCCCTTTAAGTCTCGTATGAACAGACACAAACTATCGCTAAAAGTTGTTCCGCTCTGATTAGAAAAAACAATAACAGCATACATGTTTGGAACGGCATGAGGGTGAGTAAACGATGACAGAACTTTCATTTTTGCATGAACTATTTAACCTTTAACCAAAGCTGTGTGTTTATCTGACCTGAGACACAAGCGGGAGGACAGAAGCATGTATATTTAAAATCTCAAGAGAATTAGCAGATATTGCTTTTTATTGTGTTTCTGTGGCTTTAATCATGTCCTCTGTGCAAATATTGTGAAACTAAAGCTCATGCCCCTGTTATTGCGATCTTGCAACACACATGCAAAGTGTCTTCAGGACAAATAAACATTTGGGATCTTTATGCAGAAGTCAGCGTTCCTCAGCATTCTCTACACGTCTCAAGGAAACAGGATGTGTCCATATAAGGGTGTTCGACTTCGGACACTTTTAGCGCTGTGGACCTCTAGAAAGTAAAGTCCCGTTCACACTCTCACTCGTTTATTGAATTAGTCTACTGACAATGACCAACAGTGTGTTCATGCATCACAGGACATTTCTGTTCATGTTCTGGAAATGACATTTTAATGCGCAGCTCCTTTGTGTGGCTAATGCTAATTTCATTGCTAACATTTTATGTGCACTTAATACACACAATTAAACAATATTTACACTCTTTTTTGGCATAATTTGATTGGAAATGACACCACAGTCATGTCTATATAATCCCATAATAAATATTGAAATATCTTGTTTATTTCACTCTTTATTTAGATGATTATGGTTTAAAACATGAATTAATTTCTATTTTTATTATGGATTTTCATTTGAAAAGTACCAAAAATAAATTATGAAGGTCTGATACAAAGATTTCAATTCAGTTTTAATGAGACCGGATAAATTGATTTGAGGACCTGATTTGAATAGAATTGACAAGTCAATATTAATTTCATGCTGACTTTTAAGTCATCCCAAACATGGTCAGAAATGAATGCTGGCATATATGACTCCGGTATTTAACATATGATAGCAAAATATGCCCCTATAATGAATTCCATCGTGTATTATTTCAAACATCTGATGTATTTATCTTGATTAGTTTTCAATATTTATACTCTAGGTATAAGCACTTAAAATATTTGGTCTAATTAATCAGACTGAGAATCTGTTACTGAATTGAAGTATATAATGTAAAAGGAAGAGACATCGTTTATTTTACATGTTCAGAAAAAAGCCCACAAAAGGGCAAACAATTATTATTATTATTATTATTATTATTATATATTATTATTATTATTATTAAACAAAATTGGGATTTAAATGTATTATTAAATTCTCAAAACATATATTTTTTAATAAATATATATATATATACACACACACACACACACACATACATACATACACACACACACACACACACACATACATACATACACACACACATATATATATATAGAATATAACAGAATATATATAATAGAATAGAATATATATATATATAATAGAATAGAATATATATAATAGAATAGAATAGAATATATGTATATAGAATAGAATATATATATATATAATAGAATATATATATATATAATAGAATAGAATATATATATATAATAAAATAGAATAGAATATATATATATAATAGAATAGAATAGAACAGAATATATAGAATAGAATAGAATATATATATATATATATAGAATAGAATATATATATATATATATATATATAATATATATATATATATATATATAATATATATATATATATATATAGAATAGAATAGAATATATATATATATATAGAATAGAATAGAACAGAATATATAGAATAGAATAGAATATATATATATAGAATAGAATATATATATATAATAGAATAGAATATATATATATAATAGAATATATATATATAATAGAATAGAATATATATATAAAATAGAATAGAATATATATATATAATAGAATAGAATATATATATATATAATAGAATATATATATATAATAGAATAGAATATATATATATAAATAGAATAGAATATATATATATAGAATAGAATATATATATAATAGAATAGAATATATATATATATAATAGAATAGAATATATATATATAATAAAATAGAATAGAATATATATATAATAGAATAGAATAGAACAGAATATATAGAATAGAATAGAATATATATATATATATAGAATAGAATAGAATATATATAGAATAGAATATATATATATATATAGAATAGAATAGAACAGAATATATAGAATAGAATAGAATATATATATATAGAATAGAATATATATATATATATATATATATATATATATATATATATATATAATAGAATAGAATAGATATAGATAATAGAATAGAATAGAATAGAATATATATATAGAATAGAATATATATATATATAATAGAATAGAATATATATATATAATAAAATAGAATAGAATATATATATAATAGAATAGAATAGAACAGAATATATAGAATAGAATAGAATATATATATATATATATAGAATAGAATAGAATATATATATATAATAGAATAGAATATATATATAAAATAGAATAGAATATATATATATAGAATAGAATATATATATAATAGAATAGAATATATATATATATATAATAGAATAGAATATATATATATAATAAAATAGAATAGAATATATATATAATAGAATAGAATAGAACAGAATATATAGAATAGAATAGAATATATATATATATATATATATAGAATAGAATAGAATATATATAGAATAGAATATATATATATATATATATAGAATAGAATATATATATATATATATATATATATATATATATATATATATATATATATATATATATATATATATATATATATATATAGAATAGAATAGATATAGATAATAGAATAGAATAGAATAGAATATATATATAGAATAGAATATATATATATATATATATATATAATAGAATAGAATATATATATAGAATAGAATAGAATATATATATATATATAAAATAAAATAGAATATATATATAATAGAATAGAATAGAACAGAATATATAGAATAGAATAGAATATATATATATAGAATAGAATAGAATATATATATATATATATATATATATAGAATAGAATAGAACAGAATATATAGAATAGAATAGAATATATATATATAGAATAGAATATATATATATATATATATATATATATATATATATATATATATATATATATATATATATATATATATATATATATAATAGAATAGAATAGATATATATAATAGAATATATATATAATAGAATAGAATACATATATATATATATAGAATATAAATATATACAGTATAATAGAATAGAATATATATATAGAATAGAATATATATATATAATAAAATAGAATAGAACAGAATATATAGAATAGAATATATATATATAATAGAATAGAATACATATATATATATAATACAATAGAATATATATATATAGAATAGAATATATATATATATAGAATAGAATAGAACAGAATATATAGAATAGAATAGAATAGAATAGAATAGTATAGAATATAAATATATATATAAGATTACTCAATTACATTTGATGGAATTTTGTTCTGAATTTGAAATGCGTGATTCTTAAAACTATAATTTATTTGTCTGAAGGAAAAGTGCATTTCTGGCACTGAACCAGCAAACTCTCTTCACTTCAGAGGGAGATTCATGCAGCATATGCAGCAGTGTCATTGCCGCGTCCCTCTGTGACTTCTGCGCATCTTTAATTTATTTCTTGTCGCTCTCTCACCAGACGAAAGCACAAGTTAGCATTCCGGCCCCCGAGGGCCCCACACCAACTCCTCCACACCGCAGACGCACAGCAGCGTTTCTGAGCCAAAGTAAATTACACAGTCAGCCACACGGCGGCACATATCATAACAGCAGCACTCCTGAGAGATACATGATAATACACGAGGAGGAGGAGGAAGGGCTTTCTTCATCACCGCCAGCACAGACTGCTGTAGATCCCACCTGATGAGCACCTGATCTGGGCAGGAGGACACCACAAAGGAAGACGACCCACAAGTGCAAATAAAGCGTGGTGAACGCATCTGTAATGACTGAACGGCTGGCTTCAGTTTCAGATGCTTCTTATCACAAGAACAAGAAAAGACATCATGGACTGTCTCGGTGTCTACACTGCCACATGCCTACGTTTGAACATGGAGCTGGAGTTATCCTTAAATTATCCCAATTTAGGTTCTTACAATCTCACAAACTTAATAGTCTTACCGCAGGTGAGCTGCTGTTCGTGAAGGCTGCAGAACTCCAGTCCGTGCAGACGGGTCGGATATGCACACACGGTTTCATTCCCCAAATGTACTGAGTGAGTTCTGACCCATAACATTAACCAATGCAGCTGACAATCACAGAACAGATACTCTGAGCCGAAGTTCCTGTGAGAACAACAAAACACAAACAAATAGCCACGCCCCAAACTCAGTCACGCCATTGCTTAAGTCACTGTTTCATTGTCGGGCCGCTAAAAAAATATATATATATA
The DNA here is from genome assembly GCF_025860055.1 of Xyrauchen texanus. NCBI lineage: Eukaryota > Metazoa > Chordata > Actinopteri > Cypriniformes > Catostomidae > Xyrauchen > Xyrauchen texanus. The sequence goes on along the minus strand of NC_068299.1, from coordinate 1,388,498 downwards.
TTTTGCAATTCTGTTTTGTGCCACAAGAGTAGCAGTAATTACACACTTCCCCTTTAAACAGATGTATATGCATGTAGGAATTCATCTTACAGAACTCTCAGGGAAGGCAAGTGTGTGAACAGCCCCTCCGGTAGTGTGGAGAAAATATTCCCAGACAAATTCCTGAAAAAGACAAACAAACTTATCAGAGAAATTCATTTGAAGGCCAAACACATCCATCGCACAACAGAACAGTCAGCACATAAATTATTGAGAGAGAGAGACACAGAGAGAGAGAGAGACAGAGAGAGAGAGAGAGAGAGAGACACAGAGAGACACAGAGAGAGAGAGAGAGAGAGAGAGAGAGAGAGAGAGAGAGAGAGAGAGAGAGAGAGAGAGAGAGACAGAGAGAGAGAATTTTCACATTACTCACAGTTTTGAGAGGCGACCGAGGTCGAGAAACATATCAGGAGAGAAACAGCCAATCCGGTTGTTGGAGAGATCCCTGAGGACACACACACACACACACACACACACACACACTTTCAATGGAGATAACAAGAAACTGACAAGAAAGTGCCTCATAATGATATATTTGTGTATTACGACCATGTGGAGATCTGTCTAATTATGTATAGGCAAACACCCAATTCTGTTGTTGTGTTTTGGGAAGTACATCAGTGTGAATATTCCTATAGATTTCTTCAACATCACACATGTATTATCATATTATCTCCGACTACGTTTTTTGTAGGGTGGTGTTCGGCCATGCACAAGTCTCCACCACAATGCTACACTGTTGTTGTTGGTTGCCAAGGCATTGCTAGGTGGTTGCTTGGGTGTTCTGGTTTGTTGCTAGGGCATTGCTAGGTAGTTGCTAAGGTGTTCTGGGTGGTTGCTAGAGTGTTGTGCGTAGTTGCCAGGTCATTAATGGGTGGTTTCTAGGGAGTTCTGAATGGTTGCTAGGACTAGCTAGGTGGCTGCTAGGACACTGCAAAGTGTTTGGTGTTTTAGGTGGTTGCCAGGGCATTGATAGGTGGTTGCTATGGTGTTCTGGGTGGTTGCTAGTGCACTGCTGGTTGATTGCTAAGGTGTTATGAGTGGCTGCTAGGGCATTGCTAGGTGTTTTCTAGGTTGTTCTGGGTGGTTGCTAAGGAATTGCTAGGTGGTTGATAGGATGTTCTGGGTGACTACAAGAGCATCACTATGTGGTTGCTAAGGTAATGCAAGGTGTTTGATAGGGTGTTCAGAGTAGTTGCTAGTGCATTTTTAGGTGGTTTCTATGTTGTCGCTAGGGTGACTTGGCTGCTTGCTAAGGCATTGCTATGAGGTTGCAAGGGTGTAATGGGTGGTAGCTAGGGCATTACTAGGTGGTTGCTAGGATGATCTGGGTGGCTGTGAGGGCATTGCTAGGTGGTTGCTAGGGTGTTCTGAGTGGTTGCTAGTGCATTGCTAGGTGGTTGTATGGACATTGCAAGGGGGTTGCTAGGGTATTCTGGGAGGTTTCCAGGGCATTGATAGGTGGTTGCAAGGGTGTTCTGGCTGGTTGATAAGGCATTGCTATGTGGTTGCTCAGGTTTAATGGGTGGTTGCTAGGGAATTTTTAGGTGGTTGATAAGATGTTCTGGATGACTGTGAGAGCATTGCTAGGTAGTTGCTAGGGTGCTTTGGGAGGTTGCCAGGGCATTGCTAGGTGATTGCTTGAGTGTTAAGCATAACTAAGAACAGAGCAACTTCTGAGCAGTAACTATTCCCCCTGAAATTTGTTACTATATACAAACCACTTAAGTGCAAACCAAGCACTGCAGTCATGACTAAACACTCAGGAATATTTTCATTGTTCATCTTAATTATGCGGTCACCTGTGAATAGTTCAGAGACTGCAGAAAGATGTCGACAAACGTTAGATATGCCTGCCGGTAGTTTTCAATAACAGAGTGTTGGCAAGGGTTTATTAAATAATGAAGAACGAGTTAAATAATTGAGAGCATTTAACTGTTTCGGGACCCTTCAGGCAAATTAGGATGAAGTGCTTTGGGTGCTGAATTGTGATCATAGTAACTCTTTAATCACCCCTGCTTGAGTTTGAACCCACAACCAGTGTATTAACTGCTCAGATAGTTAACCATTTGGCAACCACTAGCACTGAACCCCAACTGGCGCTGTGTCTGTGCCCGCAGTAATGAGATACCTGCGTTGCTGCTCTGCAGTGGGTGAGGTTCGGTGCTGTAATCATGGGTTACGTGCTCTTAGATTAGTGCAGCAGTCCTGGACCAGCCGCTTAAATTATAACTGTACAGCAGGTGTGCTGACACACACACACACACACACACACACACACACACACACACACACACACACACACAAGCACACATCCACCATCAGCTGCTTCAATTCAGCCAACCAGCGGCACATTAACCATCCATGCAGTTCCTGTTTATCCCGCGCCATCTGTGTGTGTCTGAGCTCGTATGTTGAGTGTTTACGTCCAGTGAGATCTGCCTAAAGGACTCTTTACTATGACTGGAACTCCTTAAACCTCTGCTACAGTATTAAGTAAAAAATGTTAGTCCGTCGGATAAATGATAAAATGTTTGTAAGAAGGTATCTAGCTATAAATGTTAATGGTTTAAAAAAGTTAGAAAATAAGAAGCAATCAGTAGTTAAAGGAATATTCCGGGTTCAATACAAATTCAGCTCAATCGACAGCATTTGTAGCTTAATGTTGATTACAACAAAAATACATTTTGACTATATATTAAAAAAAAACTATATATATAAAAAAAACTATAAAAGCACTTACATTCATTCTTGTTAAAACTTGTGTCTTATTTTAGCTGTAAAGTTTTTATAGTCATTTTAGGGTTTATTGACATTACATCGTCATGGCAACAAAGTTGTTAAAATTGGCTATAACTTTATAACACAGATGCGTTTAGTAAGTGATTTTATCACACTAAATCATGTTAACACACATATTGTTTATGTCTTGTGTCTATACTTTTGTAACAGTGAGTATTTTAATGTTTACAGATTAAACCCCATTGACTTGCATTGGAAGTGTCTCACTGGAACACGCATTTGAGCTTTTTTATATATATTTTATCCCCTTTTCTCCCATTTGGAAGGCCCAATTCCCATTACTTAGTAGGTCCTTATGGTGGCGCGGTTACTCGCCTCAATCCGGGTGGCGGAGGACGAGTCTCAGTTGCCGCCGCTTCTGAGACGGTCAATCCGCGCATCTGATCACGTGACTCGTTGTGCATGACACCGCGGAGACTCACAGCATGTGGAGACTCATGCTACTCTCCACGATCCACACACAACTCACCACACGCCCCATTGAGAGAACCACTAATCACCACCACGAGGAGGTTACCCCATGTGACTATACCCTCCCTAGCAACCGGGTCAATTTGGTTGCTTAGGAGACTCACAGCATGTGGGGGCTCATGCTACTCTCCACGATCCACACACAACTCACCACACGCCCCATTGAGAGTGAGAATCACTAATCACCACCACGAGGAGGTTACCCCATGTGACTATACCCTCCCTAGCAACCGGGTCAATTTGGTTGCTTAGGAGACTCACAGCATGTGGGGCTCATGCTACTCTCCACGATCCACACACAACTCACCACACGCCCCATTGAGAGTGAGAATCACTAATCACCACCACGAGGAGGTTACCCCATGTGACTATACCCTCCCTAGCAACCGGGTCAATTTGGTTGCTTAGGAGACTCACAGCATGTGGGGGCTCATGCTACTCTCCACGATCCACACACAACTCACCACACGCCCCATTGAGAGAACCACTAATCACCACCACGAGGAGGTTACCCCATGTGACTACACTCCCTAGCAACCGGGCCAATTTGGTTGCTAAGGAGACTCACAGCATGTGGAGGCTCATGCTACTCTCCACGATCCACACACAACTCACCACACACCCCATTGAGAGCGAGAAACACTAATCACCACCACGAGGAGGTTACCCCATGTGACTCTACCCTCCCTAGCAACCGGGCCAATTTGGTTGCTAAGGAGACCTGAGTGGAGTCACTCAGCACGCCTTGGGATTCGAACTCACGACTCCAGGTGTGATAGTCAGCATCAATACTCGCTGAGATTCCCAGACTCTCAAATTTGTGCTTTTTTTTTAAGAAAGGGGACTTCTTAAAAAAAATGTGGAGGGACGGTCACATTTCTTTTTGTCAATATAATACCACAAATGGTGTCCATTGAGCTTAACTTGTTTTGAACCTGGAATATTCCTTTAAGAAGAATGTTTCACTGGATGCGGGTGTTCCAACAAAGCGTTTTGACCAGCAAACAAACACACACGCCATTGGTCAATCAAACAGATAGTCCCGCCCAAGGGCGTAGATTTGGCTTGAACATTGGAGCGTGAAGCGTTCACATATTTCCATTGATCATCGTACTTACAATCTCTTCAGAGTTGACAGACCATGAAATGCACCGATGGCGATTCTGCTAATGAGATTATTTCTGAGATCCCTGAAGACAAAGAGAGAAAGAGACATCAGTGAGAAAGATAAGACATACTGTAAAGGAGACGTCCATATGACTTGTCAACTATAATCTTGTGTAAGAAAATCCCAATATTTAACATTATTCACTGAAAAGAGAGATTCGTTCGATTATTCATGTATATTGTTTTCAATTGATTTTAATTGACAGTTTGTGCAACATATGTTAATAAGTTAATGCACTATGAACTAATGTGTGTTTTTATAAATTAACATTAACTAAGATTAATAAATGCAATTAAAAGAAACGTTCATCGTTAGTTCGTTAGTTCGTGACCTAATGCATAATAATTCAATCTATTTGTAAAGCGTTTACTTTCCATGCAACCTTTATAATTCATTTTTATAGATTCATTTATTCTACAAAATGTCTTTTTCTGAAGTTATTTATTTTTTGGTTTATTTCGTTTATATACTTTGTATTTAAATTGCATTTAAACATCCCATTCGTAACATAAAAAATAGTGTCACATTACTGCCGTAAAACAATGGAAGTCAATGGGGGTAAAATTTTGGAGGGTTTAAATGGCAGAAATGTGAAGTTTATAATTTTATAAAAGCACTCATGTATTATTTGAGCTGTAACGTTGTTTAAACACCCTAGCAACCACCTAGCAATGCACTAGCAACCACTTAGAACACCCTAGCAACCACCTAGCAATGCCCTCACAGCCACCCAGATCATCCTAGCAACCACCTAGTAATGCCCTAGCAACCACCCATTACACCCTTGCAACCTCATTAGCAATACTTAGCAAGCAGCCAGGGCACCCTAGCGACAACCTAGCAATACTCTGGCAACCTCCCAGAATACCCTAGCAATGTCCAAACTACCACCTAGCAATGTCCTCTCAGTCACCCAAAAAATCCTAGGAACCACCTAGCAATGACCTAGCAACCTCCCAGTACACCCTAGCAACCACCTAGCAATGCACTAACAACCACTGTGAACACCCTAGCAACCCCATTGACTTCCATTGTAAGTGTCACTCTGGAACACAATGCTGTCGATTGAGCTGAACCTGTAACCGTAAATTTATTGCATTGTTTGATCTCAAGTTACAAATCAAAATATTACTATTCTAGCCTACCTCATGCTTATATTGTATTTATTTATTTGTTTTTGTAATTTTCCCTCTGTTTCTCCCAATGTGGAATGCCCAATTCCCAATGTGCTCCAAGTCCTCATGGTGGCGTAGTGACTCGATTCAATCCGGGTGGCTTAGGACGAATCTCAGTTGCCTCCGTGTCTGAGACCGTCAATCCGCGCATCTCATCATGTGAGTGCGTTACCGTGGAGACGTAGTGCGTGTGGAGGCTTCACGCTATTCTCTATGGTCCACGCACAACTCACCACATGCCCCACCGAGAGCAAGAACCACATTATAGTGACCACGAGGAGGTTACCCCATGTGACTCTACCCTCCCTAGCAACCAGGCCAATTTGGTTGCCTAGGAGACCAGTCTGGTAGACTACATTCTGTAAGACATACAGAACTTTTATCTAAATGATTACAGAAAATAAAGACTTCATGGCCCCAATGGGCAAGAGAAATGTTAAATCAAATGACTTTAAGGAACAGAGATATTCTCTGTATAATTCGTAATGCTCTATAATCTTGATCAAGTATAATCTGTAGCCTAACTTCACTGATAAATCCACGTTTCTGGTCATACACAAATACAATATGTCAGTCATGTACCAAAACTGCCCCGAGTTCTGGCCCCTCTCACCCTCTGTACTAAAAATACACTTCATGACATCATAACGTGACCACTGGCTTTCCTCTGAGGCCAAAACAAACTTCCTGAAATTGTGTCCATTCGTTTCCTGCGTCTGGTGGGAGTGATGGGGCATGAAGGAGGACGGAGACCTTAAACGTCTGAGACACCTCTGCCGTCTTTACACAATGAGTCAAACAAACTGACATCTGCAGACGATCACAACATGGTGCTAATTTAACAAGATGCACCCATGATGTTTTACAATCCGTCTGTCTTGGAAGATTTTGTGAAGACATGAGCAG
>NC_068299.1:1334437-1369437 GCF_025860055.1 Xyrauchen texanus | reverse complement strand
ACCGGGCCAATTTGGTTGCTAAGGAGACTTGGCTGGAGTCATTCAGCACGGCCTGGATGCCTTCAAAACAGCACAACAGCAAACAGAAAGATGAAACAGGATGAAGGTCTCCTTTTTAGAGTTATAACTTGACATTGCGTCGTTTAAAAGTGGCGCTAGATGCAATAAAACGGTCAAAGCCATTTATCTAGTGTAGAAAAAACCCATTTAAATCCAGATGTGTAAGTTCCCTTTGCTGTAGACGACTCTCTCATCTCTCTCCTCTTCACCTGTGTGGGTGTGACTGTCTGAGCATCAGTGGGCGGGGCCAAGGATACAATGACGAAAAGTAGCCTTTGATGTCTTTCTTGAAGAGGCATGTGCAGATGTATTTTGTTCTTGTGATGTCACAAGTCGTTTCTAGAGCCTGGTTTAAATAAATGCTAATCTGAAACGTACACAAAGTACAATGACCTCTTATTTGTCATGAGATCAAGAAAAATGTAATTCCTCAAGTCATGACCCCTTTAAAATGAAACCCAAACACGACCCGTACCAGAGACCGCATAGTATGCTCATGCATGTTCTACGAGCATTGTAGGCAATGTTTCGCACAGTCGTAGCGTGCATGCGCCAAACTCCTATGTATGTGCGTACCGTCAAATGGAGTACTGCTCACAGTAATATCTCTCAACACATTCTCAACGACTCTTTGGGGGTCTCGCCGGTGCGAGGTCACGCAAAGTTGACATGTTAACCTCCCTCCACAGATCACAGACAGAAGCACTCGTGGTTTTCGATGATATTTAGGAAAGCTGGAACACTCAGCGCTGCCAGAGGAACCACCGATTTCTGACTCTTTAAATAACCCGAGTGTTTGTTCTGCTCCGAGAGCGGCCGCAGAGACAACACACCACTAATATACTCTTGGCAAATGCTGTAGACAGCTGAAAATGTGTCTGAAAAGAAGTTAAACGACACATGACAAACTAAACTTTTACAGTATTAACCACTGAGATCACATTATTTCCCCATTCTGATGGTTGATGTGAACATTCACTGTAGCTCCTGACCTGTATTTGCATGATTGTATGCACTGCACTGCTGCCACATGATTGGCTGATTAGATAATCACATGTCATGATTGTTGGTGTCAGACGGGCTGGTTTGATTATTTCTGGGATTTTCACACACATGGTGCCATCATCCCTGAATGCTGTTCTGATGCGGGTTGGCGCTGTTTTGGCGGCACGAGGGGGACCTAAAAGTGGTTTTAATGTTGTGGCTGATCCATGTAAAAGAGAAGAACAGGCTTACATGCTCAGAAAACAAAAGTGCGACCGGAGAAGTCACTTGTCACACTTCCTAATGCAGAAAAACACTTCCTGACTGACCAGAAACACTGATTCACAAGCCAGAGATAAACGGGAACGTTCACCCAAAAATCATCATTTACTCACCTTCATACCATCCCAGAGGTGTGACTTTCTATCTTCTGCTGATCACAAATGAAAAGCTCAGCTCTGTAGGACATTTCAAAGCAAGCGAATGGTGAGCAAAACTTTGGAGCTCCAAAAAGCACACAAATGCAGCATAAAAGTAATCCGTATGACTCCAGTGGTTTAATCCATGTCTTCAGAAGTGATATGATAGGTGTGGGTGAGAAACAGATCCATATTTAAAGCTGATGTGTGTCATTTTGCTGTGTTAAAATACTTCTTTCCAAGCTTAATATGCAGAGACAACTATTAGTAAGTCATTATAAGTCTAATTTTCTCAAAAACTAAACACTGTCTTTCTGTGGCACTATGAAATTTGCTGTTTGTTTTGAGCGACCAGCCCCAAATATGTTACTCAACCAGTGGTGTGAGTTGGGGCGGGAGAATCTCTTTCTTTGGCCAACAGCAGATGGGGGGGCGCATTCAGAAAGCTGTTTTGGAAACAAAGTTTGCTTCTGCAATTCAGTTTGTTGGCGCTAGTGGCACAGTTTGTTGGCGCTAGTGGCACAGTTGGCGCTAGTGGCACAGTTTGTTGGTGCTAGTGGCACAGAAATGACATACCCAAGCTTTAAATCCTTTGACTATAAATCTCCACCCAAGACCAGCCCCGACAAATGGCTGGAGATCTGCACGAAGAAATCAAATCATCAAAAAACTAAAAAAGTGAAAGTGAAAGTGGGGATTTTTATTTTAAAAACGCACAAAACTGTGTTCCAGTGATGCACTTACAATGAAAGTCAATGGGGCCAAGTTTTAGAGGATATATATGCAAAGCTTATAATTTTATAAAAGCACTTTAATTAATTCTTATGTTAAAACGTGTGTATTATTTGAGCTGTAAAGTTGTTTAAATCATCGCTTTTGGATTTATGGCATTACAATTGGCTCTAACTTTACACAGAAAAGATTAGCAATCAATTATATGACATTAACATCATGTTAACACACATATTGTTTACGTCTTGTGTCTATATTTTTGAAACAGTGAGTATTAATAACGTTTACAGATTAAACCCCATTGACTTCCATTGTAAGTGCATCACTGGAACACACATTTGTGCTTTTTTAAAGAAAAAGAGGGACGGATCGAAATTGATTTTTGTTGTTATCAATAGTATGTCACAAATGTTGCCGACTGAACTCAACTTGCATTGAACCCGAAACATTCCTTTAATGCATGGCATGAAAAATAAGTAATTAACTCAAAATAAAACACTAAAATTGAAATAATCATTCATGAGGACACGCCCTTTCCAACGACCCAACTTGGCAACTCAAGCTTCATCTAAAATGACGAGTTTACCATTTCAGACTTCGCTTGGTCATTCATGAGCTCAGAACTCGTAATTATGACATTCCCGACATTCCCGGTGAAAAGGTCATGACAGGTGCATCCGAACTACTCGTATATAAACTTTCTGTTGCATGATGAATAAAACCAATTTCCACCAGAGTCATCTGGTTTGTAAATGAGCTCTAGTTTACTGTCTGGCAGTTTTGCTCCCCATATTTTCTCCCTGAAGTGGTTTTAATGGCATCAAAAGATGCTTTATCCTTGTGAAGGATGTTTGAGAACTTCAAGACAGTTATTTCATCTGGTTAGAGAACTGGCGTTTGGTTTGGGGAATCAGCACATACAGCACATACATCTTGACCTCTACATGGCAGACCCCTGAGACCCTTGTAAACATCTCTGGAGGTCTATAGGAACTGTGATGTGCACAGTTTAGTCTCTTGTCTGGTTAGTGAGTACATCAAGGCAATCTAGATGTTTGCTAAACACTTGTAATGAAGTTATGTTTACTACAAGCCCCGTGATGTAAATGCATGCACTGGGGCAAAACACTGTGCGCAATGAAACATTTGTTACAAGTCCTCATTCACAGACTAAACACCAAATTACCCACAATGCATATGTGATATGCAAACTGAACTATTTAAAGACATGTGCATGATTTTTCCACAACTTTATACATTTCCCAGGCCAGTAAATAACCATTTTAATATCCCCTGATAGTCCCAAGATCAACTAGAATACAATGAATCAATAACAATATCAAACTCTCGCTATTAATATAAAAGTATCGCACCGTGTAACGAAGGTGCAAGTGACTCACAGTGACACTGTTGTGTTGGGTAAAGAGTTGGGCTGCATGGTCTCCATCAGGTCCGCATCGTCACACACAACTTTCACGCGCACACTCTGTCTGTTAAACGCCTTTGATCTCTCGGAGGTGCAGTGACAGCTGTCAATCATCAGGTCAGGACAGGATCTGCTGCTCAGTGCGCATCTGCAGCTGCCCAGAAGCGCCGCGCACAGTATGAAGAACACCTTCATCATGTCACGTTACTCCCACCCAACCTGCGATATAGTTACTGATCATCTCACAAGTAGATCACATATAGTTCAGTCTTTCGATCCCCGATAATCAACTAGTCCACCTGTAGATGACGGATCACTGTGCGCCATGCGTAAAAACGCGTAAAACTCAATATTGCGCAGCTCAGATCCGCATGTCAGCGCCGGTTCTGCATTATATCGCAGTTGAGATGTAGTTGCGGTAATATTCGCGTCCTCTCTCTGTGCATCTCTGCTCCTGATTCTGTGAAAGTGAGGAGAAGTTTTGTTTCAACCCATCCGAGTTACGCGCACGCGTCTGCGCAGTTGGGTCTGGAGAATAAACTTTGTGTTGAGTTCTGTAAAGTTACTTCTGCTGTCAACAGGTTCCTCCTGTGGTGCTGGATGATGAAGTTTAGGGATCCCGTTACGCGGATTCGGCTTGAAAGAAAACGGCCCCTCCTCCTGGAGATCGATTATAATGTGGTGAAGGTTTAGCTCATGAATATTAATTAAATACGTCACAGTTCTCCAATAGGCCGACACGATTGGCTGAAAGGACAGTGGTAGGCGGGGACGCTGCTCAGATGGAGGAATTCTACTATGGTGAAGGAGTTTCTCGTCAGCCCAAGTAATTAATATTCATTAGCCATGTTTTTTATTTTGTTTATTATTATTATTGAACAAGTATATATTGCATACACATCAACAGGTATAAGTAATGAGCACTAATACAGACTTTTACATTAAACAAGCAGGGATGAAACATAAAATAGCCACACGTGCACAAAATAAATAATACATAAGTAATAAACAAAAACATAATAAATGAAAACAAATAACACATACATGCAGAGGAAAACAGATTATAGGCTGCATCATCAGTGCTGTTACAGAAACATTCCTTAGGCTACAGTGTTTTTAGCTCATTGAAGGGATTTGAGAAATGCAGCGATTTCCCATAATAGGATTTATACGTTTTCCTCACAGTGACTAAAACTAAAACTTTTTATTAGCCCGAACGTGCAAGTACCCCGTTGTACCCAACCAAAAAAAGTACCATATCTACAGTATCTATTAGCAGAATGTCTCTCAGAAAACATGAATTGCAACAGTTTGTAGCCATTTCAATGAGAAGAACTGTCTTTTAATGGCCCATACATGTTCAGATTTGCCTTTATTACTGTCAAGGATCCATACATGTCATAATGACACCTCAGCAGACTCTAACTGGGACTCAAAGTCTTCTGTAGATGTTTGTTCTTTCAGAAAATGATATTCACACTGTGTCTTCTTGGAAAGACATCTTGGTCTGTTTCTAGGATACTAGATGATGCTGTTCTGTGGTCATCAGACGTGCAATGACATCACGGCTCTTGTTGAAATAGAGATAAACAGCTTTACCTTTTTTCTCAGGTTAAGAAATGGTATGCCATTTAAATGTCTCCGGAGGAAGAGAAAGGTCTCTTTTCACTCGCTTCCCCCAAGTACGTGTTCTTAACCCAAATTAAGTTCAATCCCAGATTGGTTAAAACTCACGTGAATATAAACTCAACCGTGTTCAGGTAATTGGGAGCTTTAGAGAGATGTGCTTTGGTGGTTTCTGGCTTATGGTTCAATCATTGTTTATTCACCCTCACGTTGTTCCAAACCCGAATGACTATCTTTCTTCTGTGGAACTCAAAAGGAGACGTTAAGCCGCTGTCATATTAGGCTTTAAGCATGCACAGTTATTTCGAATATGGCATCGGAGAGGATATGTCACTCTCGAGGTCTTCAGGTGTGTTGAAGCATCACGGCAGGATTGACATCAATCATGCCAAATGGCACTTTTAGCCACATGTGTCATGACCAATAGCTTAATGCCAAATTTGGAAGTGTGGAGGACATTCGAAAGCTACAATGAAGGGGAAGATTATCAGTAAATAACAACGTAAATATGGGTCTGTTCTGCACACAAAATGACTTTTAATATGTGGTCCATACAGTCATACTGACCACGTTTATTGTGCTGTTGGGATCTTAAAAGTGTCCTTACGCATTCAGTTTCATGCGTTTCACAGACGACAGATGTCAGATTGGTTTGGAACGATGTGAGGCTGAGTAAATGATGACATTAGGTGAACTAATCCTCCTGCTGAATGTACTGTGGGACAGAAGCTCAGGCAGCTTCTGATGCTCTTATAGACGCGGAGAGCGAGACAAACTTCCCGTTGAGCGTGCCGCACTGAATTCCTGAAGGAGACGGAGAGAGCAAGTGAGGCAGTTTCCTGACCTGCTGACCGACCTCGAGCTTCACATCGTTCCCTGCAGGACAGACAAACATGAGGCAGCTCTTTTCTACTACAGCACTCACAAGTTCTCATTTATCTCCCCCTCTCTCTCGCTCTCTCGCTGTGGATCTCTGGGGAGACACGAGAGAAAAACAGTGTTGAGCTTCACGTTCCTGTCGGGTTGTGCTGCTCCCCGGCCGACTTGAGGAGTTGTTTGGACAGATGTAGTCTCACCTCAGTTCTGGAAGACAAGCGGGAAGAACCTTCCCTCACGAGGCAGAGAGAACAAGAGCTACGCTGCTCTGACATCATCATCTGAAATGATAAATTTCACACACAGATGCAGCTGTCTCTCCGCTAATGCAAAGCAGAAAAATTCAGCAGCCTCTTAATACTGAGTAAATATTTTCTCAGTGGCAAAGAAAGGCCGTTCTAACCTCCTCAAACACTAACGTTATAAATAAATGGACTGAAAACTACAAACTCTCAGATTAAATCCCAAACGTGAAGATTCATGTTCAAGGAGTTCAAGTAGGCCTAATTAAAGGGACAGTTCACGCAAAAGTGAAAATTCTCTCATAATTTACTCCCTCATGCCACCCCAGATGTGACTTAATTTCTTCTGCAGAACACAAATTAAGATTTTTAGAAGAATATTTCAGCTCTGTTGGTCCGTACAATGCAAGTGAATGGTGACCAGAACTTTGAAGCTCCAAAAATGATTATGAGAACAATGCAAAATGACACAGAGGGATGGGACATGTCAGAAAGGAAGTTTTACTTTAAGGCAGCGTTTCTCAACGGAGGCGGTACCGCCCCCTAGGGGGCGTTGGGACAGTGTTGGGGGGCGGTGTGAACGAGGCAGCAGAGAGGGGGGCGCTCAGGCACAAATGGGGGGCGTTACTCAGAGGTACTCAACAGGCGGCCCTGAAAAATCTTTTCAGCTCTTCTCCTTGGCCTATGTCTTCGTCTTGCTCGGATTACTGCTGCCACTTCACCAGGAGGATATGCCAGGAGAGCCGCTTCCTAAGTTACACATGCTTTTAAGAGGCGGAGAATTTTCAGCGCAAAATAGAGGCGCGCTTTCACCGGCTTTTTCTGTACATAACGCGGAATACATAATTAGGCGCAGTTTACGCTTCCCCTCCCATCTATTTATGTGACACTCCCACTTTCCCCTTGTCCATCCCATGAACGCATATGCATGACACGAAAAGCGCATTTTGCCATTTTAAATTGCGACAGGCAATCTGCGCTTTCATCTCGGTGCGTCCCGTTCGTACATACCTCGCCATGGTTTTATGCGCACTTTGCGAAACAAATACGCCTGAAGTGGGCGCAAAAGCGTTAGTACATCTGGCCCTGAGAATTTTAATTGTAATGTGATGATCGGGTGCGGATATCTAATGGGAGAAAATCATTGGTGATGGTGAGTTTGTTTTTAACAGCTGATTCGGGTGACGTTAGAGCTGATCCGCGCATCTCTACTCTGCAATGTGTAATTGTCCGATGGGAATAATAAAGTCATAATAATATAAATATTGATTTTATATTATTTGTCTTTCTGCAGTTATTCACCTAGTATATTAATAGTAACTTAAGTTCTGTCCCTCGTGTCCCGCAAAATCAGGTCTGCTGACCTGCAACAGAGCAATAGCCAGGTGGTCACCCTACGTTACTCACTGTTATTCATCACAACGTTTAAGCCTCTGACAACTCATACAATGTTCATTTGAATGTAAAATAAAATTATGTCTGTGCAAATTAATGAATTCATATTTAAATGTTGCTAATAACCCACTCGCCTAGTTACCGGCAAATGATCTCCATAGCAACGCCTAAAAACAAATGCCGCAGCTGTCAGAGTGGTAGAAATGACCGTTTGTAGGCTATTCAAATTCGAAGCCTAGTATATATCGCCTAATTGAGTGCGCGAACGACCGCTGCTTTTTCATTGGCCATTTAGGTTAGTTACGTTATTGTTCACGTGATTGGTTCATCTTAAAAAAATTTGTGTGTGAGCCTGAATTTGTTTGAATTTCTAAATACATTTGCAATACCTTTCAAACAATCCATGTGTTTTTGCATTTTTTTCCAAACACAATATTACTCAACTTGAGGCTTTTACATGTAGTTTAAATACAATAAGAAACTTCTGTTTCAGTTTTTTTTTTTACCAAAAACTCAGGCTTCAGGTATCAGTGTTGCAATTGTTTGGCTGTAATAGTATTTCTGAAGTGTTTTTTTTTTTTGGAGGGGGTGTTAAGAGGATCATGAAGAGGTCAGGGGCGTTTGTTCAAAAAAGGTTGGGAACCACTGCTTTAAGGGGTAATATTTGCCCCCTGCATTTGATTTTTACCCTTTTTTAACCATTTAAACCATAAACTGTCTTATTCGTTTATGCCAAATACATACATTTTATCAATTCATTAATAAAATATTTTAATATTGAGAATTATTTACATCATTTATGTAGAAATGTGATTTTAGTTTTGTGTTTAATTATATGTTTATTTTCAGCTTGTAAACCATATAAATTTAATCATCAAATTCAAACAATAAATGTTGTTTTGAAGCTTCTTAATCATGCTAATGGATGCGCTGTTTAGAGTTCATAGAAACGTAATAAATGGGGCAGTGGTGGCTCAGTGGTTGAGGCTCAGGGTTACTGACCAGAAGGACAGGGGTTCAAGCCCCAGCACCACCAAGATGCCACTGTTGGGCCCCTGAGCAAGGCCCTTAACCCTATCTGCTCCAGGGGAGCCGTATCATGGCTGACCCTGCACTCTGACCCCAGCTTAGCTGGGATATGTGAAAACTAATAAATTTCACTGTATATATGCAAAATGTGTGTATAATGTGTGACCACAATAAAGGATTCTTCTTCTTCTTAATAATTATAACATTAGAAAGCTGAGACTTTCTTTTTCGTCGAGTCTTTAAACAATCATGTCCGAGTCCAAAAGGGGCCGAGTTGGACTCAAGACCAAATCAGAACAGGCTGAGTCCGAGTCTTTAAACAATAGAGTCCGAGTCCAAAAGGGGCAGAGTCAGACTCAAGACCAAATCAGAACAGGCTGAGTCCGAGTCTTTAAACAATCGTGTCCGAGTCCAAAAGGGGCCGAGTTGGACTCAAGACCAAATCAGAACAGGCCGAGTCCAAGTCTTTAAACAATCGAGTCCGAGTCCAAAAGGAGCAGAGTCAGACTCAAGACCAAATCAGAACAGGCCGTGTCCGAGCTGAGTCCGAGTCTTTAAACAATCGAGTCTGAGTCCAAAAGGGGCCGAGTCAGACTAATGACCAAATCAGAACAGGCCTAGTCCGAGCCGAGTCCAAGTCTTTAAACAATCGAGTCCGAGTCCAAAAGGGGCAGAGTCAGACTCATGACCAAATCAGAACAGGCCAAGTCTTTAAACAATAGAGTCTGAGTCCGAGTCCAAAAGGGGCCGAGTTGGACTCAAGACCAAATCAGAACAGGCCGAGTCCGAGTCTTTAAACAATCGAGTCCGAGTCCAAAAGGGATAGAGTCAGACTCAAGACCAAATCAGAACAGGCCGTGTCCAAGCCGAGTCGCTGGGAGGAGTGTGGAGCAGAGGGAGGCGGGGCCGGGCTGGAATGTCGCACGCCCGGTCCCCAATCGGCCTGATGGGGCGCGCGAGGGATAAAGGCGGCTGGTGACGACGGTTAGAGAGAGAGGAATTATGGGCATGTCCGTCATGTGTGTTTTTATGTTTTGGTTTAAGTTTTCATTAAATTATTATTTATATTGACAAGCCGGTTCTCGGCTCCTCCTTGCCCATCTTAATCCCCTTACATTTGTGTAAGCATCCTTGGCAATAAAGCTACTTCTGATTCTGATGACACATTTTTATGAATCAGTGACGTAGATATGATAGGACCCTTCAGGTGGTAACGGTGGGGTAAGCTGACACCAGTCATCATATTAGTGAAAATTAATTCCCATAATGAGGTGTAAAAGCCACATCATCAGTCTAACATCTCAGGTTTTAATGCATTTTCCCAAAAATCAGCAGTGCGTCCATCGTCATCGTTTAAAACTTCTCAAATGTTTTTGTAGTTAACATTAAAACAATTCTGGAATGAAAATATATATTTCTATATTTTGAATGTCAATTTCCATGAATGGAAAACTGCAATGCAGAATGACAGGTTTGCCAGGATGTGTGGGAATCCTGGAAGAAAGGTAGGAAGGAAGGAAAGAAAGAAACAGAAAACTATTTTGTCTATCAGCAGAATATTATTTCTTTTTCACACACTGTGATGCAGTTTCACCTATATAGCGTACACTTTTAAATCTCTATCATGTGTTTCTTTGTGTCTCTTTTCGATGAATGTTGTGAATGTCATTGTGTGGATGTGGGTACCGGTGGACTCTTTATTTAAAAGTCTAATGATGTCTGTGTCCGGTTCTCATGCACTTGTTTCTGGTACCAGGGCGGGTCTATAAACCACAAAGAACTGGAAGTTCTTGCAGGACACACTGAGGTTTGGCTTCACTAGAACAGTCTGGGCACAACATAATAGAGTGAATGATGCTCTAACAATAACCCTCATTTTCTGTTTTGGGAGATTTCAAGGCCCCTATAATGATAATAATAATAATAATAAAAAGGAAGTTTGAGGTTGCAACGTATCTTTCAAATCTAATGAGAACTGATAATAAATAAAATCTCATCTTCTACACTCTTCAGATGTCCTCCTTAAAAATCACACATTACTACTGTTTGGGGTCTCAGAGACCTCAGAAACAAAACACAAATTAAAATAGGTCTGGGTGAAATAACTGATTCTTATGCCTGTGTTTGCACTTACTTCAGACATAACTGACTGTGTTTCTATCCCGCTAAGACAGGCATTTTGAAATCTACTTGACTATTGTGATGCTCCTGTTCTGCCCGGTCCATACAGGACTCGAACCAACGTCTCGAGAGTGGGAGGCGGGTGCTCTAACAAGGAGGCTAAAGGCTACAACCCCTAGCATCAGTCGCTAGTGCACCTCTTGAGGTCAGGAGAGTGAGGTTTATACACATTGCACAGCTATCTATCAGCTGACTCCCGTTACTCTCACCCCCCTGGACTTCACTCCCATCCGGGTCACGGCACCATTATGACGCTCTTGTTCTACCCGCCCTGTACGGGACTCAAACCGGCATCTCCGGCATGGTAGGTGGGTGCTCTAACAAGGAGGCTAAAGGCTACAGTCCCTAGCATCAGTCGCTAGTGCACCTCTTGAGGTCAGGAGAGTGAGGTTTACACACTGCAGAGCTATCTATCAGCTAGCTCCCGTTACAGTCACCCCCCTAAACCTCACTCCCATCTGGGTCACGGCACCATTGTGACGCTCTTGTTCTACCTGCTCAGTACGGGACTCGAACTAGTATCTCCGGCATGGTAGGCGGGTGCACTAACAAGGAGGCTAAAGGC
Source organism: Xyrauchen texanus (assembly GCF_025860055.1). Lineage (NCBI taxonomy): Eukaryota > Metazoa > Chordata > Actinopteri > Cypriniformes > Catostomidae > Xyrauchen > Xyrauchen texanus. Next base: position 1,357,902 of record NC_068299.1, on the reverse strand, counting down.
TACAGTCCCTAGCATCAGTTGCTGGCTCCCGTTACACAGCCACAGGCACATGTCTGCATTACCTGGAACTACCTGTCAAACAGTGTGTGTGGGGCAGGTTTCCGATACGTAGGATGGCAACAGGGGAGGTCTCATTAACATTCATGAGGTTAGCTATACCCGATTGGACGATTCAGTAATATTTTTAATGAAAGCGCTACCTCTAAGAAACTATAGCCCTACTCTTAATCGTAACTAACGTGAAGGACAAAGTTCACAAATCCACTACATTTATCAGCCACATCAACTACCATAACTGGAACTCTAACAATCCCAATGACTCCGCCAGTGCAGGACATTCACTTATGGACTGAGCTACTGTTCTTTTATGGGGCAGTTTAACAGAGATACAGGCGCTAAACATCACCGAAGCAGAATTTACAGCTGCTGAAATAACGAGAGCATTGTCTAATGGCATGATACTAAAACATCCCTTCAGGGAAACTGTAGTGTGAGAGCTGACCAGTTACACAATGGGCCTTTAGCGTCGGCTGCTGTAGCATGGTCCAATCTGGCCAGGATAATTACAGGTTTTCTGGTTTGAGATTCGGTCTGGATTTCTCCCATGACTTTAGATTTCATGGTGTGTTACGCAGCTGTCTGGTTTTGAAGGGGTGATGGCGCTCTACAGTGTCTTTATTAAAAGGGCACAATGGTTGAAGGCCCACGCAAACGGCCCACACTCATACTGCACAACCTGTCATTATAAAGAGGTAACTTCCTTTGCTCAATGTATAATTCATACTATTTCCTCTAAAGGCTAAAGCACATAACTGGTCATCAGATGGTTGCTGGTTTGATCCCCACAGTCACCACCATTGTGTCCTTGAGTAAGACACTTAACTCCAGGTTGCTCCGGGGGGATTGTCCCTGTAATAAGTGCACTGTATAATACATTGGTAATCAGAAGGTTGCTGGTTCGATCCCCACAGTCACCACCATTGTGTCCTTGAGTAAGACACTTAAATCCAGGTTGCTCCGGGGGGATTGTCCCTGTAATAAGTGCACTGTAAGTCACTTTGGATAAAATACTTATTTTTTACATTATAGAAAATACTAATGTCCTGGCAACCAGCCGTGAGTTTTCAATGGGAAAGCACCACTCACATTTTTCTTCTGAAATGTAAAATTGTGGTTCTGATGTTTTCTCATCTCTAATCTCCACAGCTCAGTTCTAAAGCTCTGCTGCTTCATCTTCTCTCTGTGTGTTTGAACAGACTGTTGCAGCTCTGCTCTGATGCGTCATGAGCATTCAGCCCAACCCAATAACACACTCACAGGCCGCTGCAGTTCACCACACAGCTGCAGAACTCTTACACTGGATCTGATCCACAATAGTCCTTCAGACCATTCCCACAATACAACAGCTGGTACCACAACCACAGAAAACCAGGAGTCACTCACACATTAATACAGGAGGCTGAGGAGATTGTAAAATAAACAGGGTGTGTGAGAGAGAATAAAAAAACAACTTAGGGTGTAGAAGAAATGTGCAAACCAAATAGACTTGAGTGTATTGCTTCAAGCACAGGCCTGACACAGGAGGATGACCCTCCATTTTCCTCTCTGTTTCCATCATACCAGCTGTGTGTGTTTGCACTGAAATCCACCTGCTATGAGAGAGAGAGATCTACTGGATTAAAGTGCCGCAACAGACTCCCAGCATGCAAAATTGCTTTAGAATAGTCGACACGTTGGTTAGCTTTGCCACAAGTTCGGTCCACATGCGGACCACCTGATTTCAGTGGTGATAAAAGGAGGAAAACGTCTCAGTTCCCAAACTGCGCCCTGTGTTTTTGCATGCAAATATATTTTCAAATATATGTAAACATATATGGAATTGCGTTAATGTACTGCGTTTACAAAGCATGCATGAGGGAACACTTTAAAGTTTTCATTTTCTTCATACAGGCCAAAAGTTTTTAAATGTGCCTTGAAACCAATCAATAAATGATTATATATGATAAATGTATTGTGAGAGAATGCAAAACGTATGCCGAAGGAAACGCTAAACTATTGTGAGGAAACGCAAAACAAATGACAACAAAACGCAACTCATTGTGAGGGAACAAAATGTATGACGAAGGAACGTAAACTGTATTGCGAGGGAATGCTACATTTTTGAGGGAATGCTTAACAAATGGTGAAGGAAATGCAAAAATATTGCAAGGGAACACAAAACATACAGCGATGGAACATTAAACTTATTGCAAGGGAACAATTAACTCATTGCGAGGGAACACAAAACATATGCCAAAGGAACACAAAACTTATTGCGAGGGAACGCATAACTCATTGCGAGGAAACACAAAACTATTGCGAGGGAACGCAGAACTCATTGCGAGGGAACACAAAACTATTGCGAGGGAACACAAAACATACAGCGATGGAACACAAAACATACAGCGATGGAACATTAAACTTATTGCAAGGGAACAATTAACTCATTGTGAGGGAACACAAAACATATGTCGAAGGAACACAAAACTTCTTGCAAGGGAATGCATAACTCATTGTGAGGGAACACAAAACTATTGCGAGGGAACACAAAACTATTATGAGGAACACAAAGCGTATGAGGGAACGCAGAACTCATTGCGTGGGAACTCAAAACTATTGCGAGGGAACACAAAACTATTGCGAGGGAACACAAAACATACAGCGATGGAACATTAAACTTATTGCAAGGGAACAATTAACTCATTGTGAGGGAACACAAAACATATGTCGAAGGAACACAAAACTTCTTGCAAGGGAATGCATAACTCATTGTGAGGGAACACAAAACTATTGCGAGGGAACACAAAACTATTGCGAGGGAACGCAGAACTCATTGCGTGGGAACTCAAAACTATTGCGAGGGAACACAAAACATACAGCGATGGAACATTAAACTTATTGCAAGGGAACAATTAACTCATTGTGAGGGAACACAAAACATATGTCGAAGGAACACAAAACTTCTTGCAAGGGAATGCATAACTCATTGTGAGGGAACACAAAACTATTGCGAGGGAACACAAAACTATTGCGAGGGAACACAAAACGTATTGCGAGGGAACGCAGAACTCATTGCGTGGGAACTCAAAACTATTGCGAGGGAACACAAAACTATTGCGAGGGAACACAAAACATACAGCGATGGAACATTAAACTTATTGCAAGGGAACAATTAACTCATTGTGAGGGAACACAAAACATATGTCGAAGGAACACAAAACTTCTTGCAAGGGAATGCATAACTCATTGTGAGGGAACACAAAACTATTATGAGGAACACAAAACTATTAGTGAGGAACGCAGAACTCATTAGCGTGGGAACTCAAAACTATTAGTGAGGAACACAAAACTATTAGTGAGGAACACAAAACATACAGCGATGGAACTTTAAACTTATTGCAAGGGAACAATTAACTCATTGTGAGGGAACACAAAACATATGTCGAAGGAACACAAAACTTCTTGCAAGGGAATGCATAACTCATTGTGAGGGAACACAAAACTATTGCGAGGGAACACAAAACGTATTGCGAGGGAACGCAGAACTCATTGCGTGGGAACTCAAAACTATTGCGAGGGAACACAAAACTATTGCGAGGGAACACAAAACATACAGCGATGGAACATTAAACTTATTGCAAGGGAACAATTAACTCATTGTGAGGGAACACAAAACTATTGTGAGGGAACTCAAAACTATTGCGAGGGAACACAAAACTTATTGCAAGGGAACGCATAACTCATTGTGAGGGAACACAAAACGTATGATGAGAGAACACAAAACTATTGCAAGGGAACACGAAATAAATGCCGAAGGAACACAAAACTTGTTGCGAGGGAACGCATAACTCATTGCGAGGAAACACAAAACATAAGATGAGGGAACACAAAATTATTGCAAGGGAACACAAAACATATGCAGAAGGAACACAAAACTATTGCAAGGAAACACAAAACATACAGCGATGGAACATTAAATTATTGCAAGGGAACAATTAACTCATTGCGAGGGAACACAAAACTTATTGCAAGGGAACGCAGAACTCATTGCGAGGGAACACAAAACTATTGCGAGCGAACACAAAACTATTGCGAGGGAACACAAAACTATTGCGAGGGAACGCAGAACTCATTGTGAGGGAACACAAAACGTATGATGAGGGAACACAAAACGTATTGCGAGAGAACGCAGAACTCATTGTGAGGGAACACAAAACTATTGCGAGGGAACACAAAACTTATTGCAAGGGAACGCATAACTCATTGTGAGGGAACACAAAATGTATGCTGAGGGAACACAAAACTATTGCAAGGGAACACAAAATAAATGCCGAAGGAACATAAAACTTATTGCGAGGGAACGCATAACTCATTGAGAGGAAACACAAAACATAAGATGAGAGAACACAAAATTATTGCAAGGGAACACAAAACGTATGCCAAAGGAACACAAAACTATTGCAAGGGAACAGAGAACACATTGCGAGGGAACACAAAACTATTGCAAGGGAACACAAATCATATGACGAGGGAGCACAAAACTTATGGTGAGGGAATGCAACATTTTTGCGAGTGAACACAAAACTCATTGCGAGGGAGCACAAGATGTATGCCGAGAGAATGCAAAACTTATTGCGATGTTCCATATGTTCCAATGGGGTATGTAAAATATGTTTACATCTTTTTTCCCTTTTTTCTGGAAAACAAGATAATGTTTTTTTTTTCAAGTGTGAATATTTCATTCTTCTATTGATTGCCATAAGCCGTTTTAGCTTCTTGTCTCAATGACACACAAGATGAATTTAAAATACAATCCTCTCTCTCTCTCTCTCATTCTCTCTCTCTCTCTCTCTCTCTTTCTCATTCTCTCTCTCTCTCTGGCTGCAGTGGCTTGGCCGTGTGCCCGGTGAGTGTTGACCCTGACACTGCACACTTTCATTCCCCTGTGGGCTGAACTCAGGGACATTGAGCTGCTGATGGTGTTGTGGAGTCTGGTGGAGTCTGCAGGTCTACGGATAAGAGTCAGTTATTGAATGCACACCACATATGACGGGTCATTGCTTCACTGTAATAATACAAATGCTCAGTTCTGCTGAAGTTAAGAGAGCCAGTTACTCCCATAAACTACAGCATGCTAAAGTAAACACTTTACAGTGTAAATAACTTTAGCACAGTAAATAACTTTGCAGAGGAACAAGCTCGGGACAGTAACATTTCCTTTGGGAATGTATATTTCACTTGAATTATAAAGCGTGTATATTTAGAGCTCAGGTTATACGATGTCCACGTGCTTTTAGTGCACTGCCATTCTTCATGGAGGTCAAAGACACTCAGAGTCATACACACACAGCATCCCGATGCTTCCTCTCTGTGAGATTCACTGAGTATTTGAATATAATCGACAACAGAAGTGGAAAAATAGTCTGAATTAAGGACATCTCTGCTCCAAAAGTTATTGAACTGCTTGATGTTTACTGTCTACATAGGCAGCTACCTAATGAGGCCACATCTATACTACTCTGTTTTCAGTTTGTGTATATATGTATATATATATATCTGTGTGTGGTGTGATGTGTTTGTGTGAGTGTATAGTGTGTGATGTGTGTGAGTGTGTAGTGTGTGGTGTGATGTGTTTGTGTGAGTGTATAGTGTGTGATGTGTGTGAGTGTGTAGTGTGTGTGTGTTTGTGTGATGGTAGTATGTGTGAGTATGTGTGAGTATGTGCGTGGTGTGTGTGAGTGTGTGTGTAGTGTGTGTGTAGTGTGTGTGAGTATGTGTGTGAGTGTGTGTGTGTGTGATGTGTAGTGTAGTGTGTGAGTGTGTGGTTGGTTGGTGTGTGTGATGTGTGTGAGTGTTTGTGTGAGTGTGTGTGTGATGTGTAGTGTAGTGTGTGTGTTTGTGTGATGGTAGTATGTGTGAGTATGTGTGAGTATGTGTGTGGTGTGTGTGAGTGTGTGTGTAGTGTGTGTGAGTGTTTTTGTAGTGTGTGTGAGTGTGTGTGGTGTGTGTGTAGTGTGTATGAGTATATGTGTGAGTGTGTGTGTGATGTGTAGTGTAGTGTGTGCGTGTTTGTGTGAGTGTGTGGTTGGTGTGTGTGATGTGTGTGAGTGTTTGTGTGAGTGTCTGTGTGATGTGTAGTGTGTGAGTGTTTGTGTGAGTGTGTGTGTGATGTGTAGTGTAGTGTGTGTGAGTGTTTGTGTGAGTGTGTGGCTGGTTGTGTGTGTGAGTGTGTGTGTAGTGTGTGTGAGTATGTGTGTGGTGTGTGTGAGTGTTTTTGTAGTGTGTGTGAGTGTGTATGTAGTGTGTGTGGTGTGTCTGTGAGTATGTATGTGATGTGTAGTGTAGTGTGTGAGTGTGTATGTAGTGTGTGTGAGTATGTGTGTGAGTGTGTGTGTGATGTGTAGTGTAGTGTGTGAGTGTTTGTGTGAGTGTGTGGTTGGTGTGTGTGATGTGTGTGAGTGTTTGTGTGAGTGTCTGTGTGATGTGTAGTGTAGTGTGTGAGTGTTTGTGTGAGTGTGTGGTTGTGTGTGTGATGTGTGTGAGTGTTTGTGTGAGTGTCTGTGTGATGGGTAGTGTGTGAGTGTTTGTGTGAGTGTGTGTGTGATGTGTAGTGTAGTGTGTGAGTGTTTGTGTGTGTAGTATGTGTGAGTATGTGTGAGTATGTGTGTAGTGTGTGTGAGTGTTTTTGTAGTGTGTGTGAGTGTGTGTGTAGTGTGTGTGGTGTGTGTGTGTAGTGTGTGTGAGTATGTGTGGGAGTGTGTGTGTGATGTGTAGTGTAGTGTGTGCGTGTTTGTGTGAGTGTGTGGTTGGTGTGTGTGATGTGTGTGAGTGTTTGTGTGAGTGTCTGTGTGATGTGTAGTGTGTGAGTTTTTGTGTGAGTGTGTGTGTGATGTGTAGTGTAGTGTGTGAGTGTTTGTGTGAGTGTGTGGCTGGTTGTGTGTGTGAGTGTGTGTGTAGTGTGTGTGAGTATGTGTGTGGTGTGTGTGAGTGTTTTTGTAGTGTGTGTGAGTGTGTATGTAGTGTGTGTGGTGTGTGTGTGAGTGTGTGTGTGATGTGTAGTGTAGTGTGTGAGTGTGTATGTAGTGTGTGTGAGTATGTGTGTGAGTGTGTGTGTGATGTGTAGTGTAGTGTGTGAGTGTTTGTGTGAGTGTGTGGTTGGTGTGTGTGATGTGTGTGAGTGTTTGTGTGAGTGTCTGTGTGATGTGTAGTGTGTGAGTGTTTGTGTGAGTGTGTGATTGTTTGTGTGAGTGTGTGGTTGGTGTGTGTGTGAGTGTGTGTGTAGTGTGTGTGAGTATGTGTGTAGTGTGTGTATATGTGTAGTGTGTGTGAGTGTGTGTGTAGTGTGTGTGAGTGTGTGTGTAGTGTGTGTGAGTATGCGTGTGGTGTGAGTATGTGTGTAGTGTGTGTGAGTGTGTGTGTAGTGTGTGTGAGTATGTGTGTGGTGTGTGTGTGAGTATGTGTGTAGTGTGTGTGAGTGTTTTTGTAGTGTGTGTGAGTGTGTGTGCAGTGTGTGTGAGTGTGTTTGTAGTGTGTGTGAGTGTGTGTAGTGTGTGTGAGTGTTTTTGTAGTGTGTGTGTGTGTGAGTGTGTGTGTAGTGTGTGTGAGTGTTTTTGTAGTGTGTGTGAGTGTGTGTGAGTGTGTGTGTAGTGTGTGTGAGTGTGTGGTTGGTGTGTGTGATGTGTGTGAGTGTCTTTGTGATGTGTAGTGTAGTGTGTGAGTGTTTGTGTAGTGTAGTGTGTGAGTGTTTGTGTGTGTATGAGTGTGTGTGTAGTGTGTGTGAGTGTGTGTGTGTGTAGTGTGTGTGAGTGTTTTTGTAGTGTGTGTCAGTGTGTGTGTAGTGTGTGTGGTGTGTGTGTAGTGTGTGTGAGTATGTGTGTGAGTGTGTGTGTTATGTGTAGTGTGTGAGTGTGTTTGTGTGAGTGTGTGTGTGATGTGTAGTGTAGTGTGTGAGTGTTTGTGTGAGTGTGTGGTTGGTGTGTGTGTGAGTGTGTGTGAGTATGTGTGTAGTGTGTGTGTGAGTGTTTTTGTAGTATGTGTGAGTGTGTGTGTAGTGTGTGTGAGTGTGTGTGTTTAGTGTGTGTGAGTATGTGTGTGGTGTGTGTGAGTATGTGTGCAGTGTGTGTGAGTGTGTTTATGTGAGTGTGTGCATGTGTGGTGTGTGCGAATGTGTGTGTGTGTGTGTGTGTGTGTGTGTGTGTGTGTGTGTGTGATGTGTTTGTGTGAGTGTGATGTGTGTGTGTAGTGTGTGAGTATGATGTGTGTGAGTGTGTGTGTGGTGTGTGTGAGTGTGTAGTGTGTGGTGTGTGTTTGTGTGTGATGTGTTTGTGTGAGTGTGTGTGTGGTGTGTGTGAGTGTGTAGTGTGTGGTTTGTGGTGTGTGATGTGTTTTTGTGAGTGTATAGTGAGTGTGTAGTGTGTGGTGTGTGATGTGTTTTTGTGAGTGTATAGTGAGTGTGTAGTGTGTGAGTGTGATGTGTGTTGTGCGTGTGATGTGTGTGAGTGTTTGTGTGAGTGTATAGCGTGTGAGTGTGTAGTGTGTGGTTTGTGGTGTGTGATGTGTTTTTGTGAGTGTATCGTGAGTGTGTAGTGTGTGAGTGTGATGTGTGTTGTGCGTGTGATGTGTGTGAGTGTTTGTGTGAGTGTATAGCGTGTGAGTGTGTAGTGTGTGGTGCGTGCTGTGTGTGATGTGTTTGTGTGAGTGTGTGTGTGGTGTGTGTGAGTGTGTAGTGTGTGGTGTGTGAGTGTATACTGAGTGTGTAGTGTTTGAGTGTGATGTGTGTTGTGCGTGTGATGTGTATGAGTGTTTGTGTGAGTGTATAGCGTGTGAGTGTGTAGTGTGTGGTTGGTGTGTGAGTGTGTGTGTAGTGTGTGTGAGTATGTGTGTGGTGTGTGTGAGTGTGTGTGTAGTGTGTGTGAGTGTTTTTGTAGTGTGTGTGAGTGTGTGTGTAGTGTGTGTGGTGTGTGTGTAGTGTGTGTGAGTATGTGTGTGAGTGTGTGTGTGATGTGTAGTGTGTGAGTGTGATTGTGTGAGTGTGTGTGTGATGTGTAGTGTAGTGTGTGAGTGTTTGTGTGAGTGTGTGGTTGGTGTGTGTGTGAGTGTATGTGTAGTGTGTGTATGTGTGTAGTGTGTGTGAGTGTTTTTGTAGTATGTGTGAGTGTGTGTGTAGTGTGTGTGAGTGTTTGTGTTTAGTGTGTGTGATTATGTGTGTGGTGTGTGTGAGTATGTGTGCAGTGTGTGTGAGTGTGTTTATGTGAGTGTGTGCATGTGTGGTGTGTGCGAATGTGTGTGTGTGTGTGTGTGTGGTGTGTGTGATGTGTTTGTGTGAGTGTGATGTGTGTGTGTAGTGTGTGAGTATGTGTGTGAGTGTGTGTGTGATGTGTAGTGTGTGAGTGTGATTGTGTGAGTGTGTGTGTGATGTGTAGTGTAGTGTGTGAGTGTTTGTGTGAGTGTGTGGTTGGTGTGTGTGTGAGTGTATGTGTAGTGTGTGTATGTGTGTAGTGTGTGTGAGTGTTTTTGTAGTATGTGTGAGTGTGTGTGTAGTGTGTGTGAGTGTTTGTGTTTAGTGTGTGTGATTATGTGTGTGGTGTGTGTGAGTATGTGTGCAGTGTGTGTGAGTGTGTTTATGTGAGTGTGTGCATGTGTGATGTGAGTGTGATGTGTGTGAGTGTGTGTGTGTGTGTGTGTGAGTGTGTAGTGTGTGGTGCGTGGTGTGTGTTTGTGTGTGATGTGTTTGTGTGAGTGTGTGTGGTGTGTGTGAGTGTTTGTGTGAGTGTATAGCGTGTGAGTGTGGTGTGTGTGAGTGTGTAGTGTGTGGTTTGTGGTGTGTGATGTGTTTTTGTGAGTGTATAGTGAGTGTGTAGTGTGTGGTGTGTGATGTGTTTTTGTTAGTGTATAGTGAGTGTGTAGTGTGTGAGTGTGATGTGTGTTGTGCGTGTGATGTGTGTGAGTGTTTGTGTGAGTGTATAGCGTGTGAGTGTGGTGTGTGTGAGTGTGTAGTGTGTGGTTTGTGGTGTGTGATGTGTTTTTGTGAGTGTATAGTGAGTGTGTGGTGTGTGATGTGTTTTTGTGAGTGTATAGTGAGTGTGTAGTGTGTGAGTGTGATGTGTGTTGTGCGTGTGATGTGTGTGAGTGTTTGTGTGAGTGTTTAGCGTGTGAGTGTGTAGTGTGTGGTGCGTGCTGTGTGTGATGTGTTTGTGTGAGTGTGTGTGTGGTGTGTGTGAGTGTGTAGTGTGTAGTGTGTGGTGTGTGAGTGTATACTGAGTGTGTAGTGTGTGAGTGTGATGTGTGTTGTGCGTGTGATGTGTATGAGTGTTTGTGTGAGTGTATAGCGTGTGAGTGTGTAGTGTGTGGTTGGTGTGTGTGTGAGTGTGTGTGTAGTGTGTGTGAGTATGTGTGTGGTGTGTGTGAGTGTGTGTGTAGTGTGTGTGAGTGTTTTTGTAGTGTGTGTGAGTGTGTGTGTAGTGTGTGTGGTGTGTGTGTAATGTGTGTGAGTATGTGTGTGAGTGTGTGTGTGATGTGTAGTGTGTGAGTGTGTTTGTGTGAGTCTGTGTGTGATGTGTAGTGTAGTGTGTGAGTGTTTGTGTGAGTGTGTGGTTGGTGTGTGTTTGAGTGTGTGTGTAGTGTGTGTGAGTATGTGTGTAGTGTGTGTGAGTGTTTTTGTAGTATGTGTGAGTGTGTGTGTAGTGTGTGTGAGTGTGTGTGTTTAGTGTGTGTGATTATGTGTGTGGTGTGTGTGAGTATGTGTGCAGTGTGTGTGAGTGTGTTTATGTGAGTGTGTGCATGTGTGGTGTGTGCGAATGTGTGTGTGTGTGTGTGTGTGTGTGTGTGTGGTGTGTGTGATGTGTTTCTGTGAGTGTGATGTGTGTGTGTAGTGTGTGAGTATGATGTGTGTGAGTGTGATGTGTGTGAGTGTGTGTGTGGTGTGTGTGAGTGTGTAGTGTGTGGTGTGTGTTTGTGTGTGATGTGTTTGTGTGAGTGTGTGTGTGGTGTGTTTGAGTGTGTAGTGTGTGGTTTGTGGTGTGTGATGTGTTTTTGTGAGTGTATAGTGAGTGTGTAGTGTGTGGTGTGTGATGTGTTTTTGTGAGTGTATAGTGAGTGTGTAGTGTGTGAGTGTGATGTGTGTTGTGCGTGTGATGTGTGTGAGTGTTTGTGTGAGTGTATAGCGTGTGAGTGTGTAGTGTGTGGTGCGTGCTGTGTGTGATGTGTTTGTGTGAGTGTGTGTGTGGTGTGTGTGAGTGTGTAGTGTGTGGTGTGTGAGTGTATACTGAGTGTGTAGTGTGTGAGTGTGATGTGTGTTGTGCGTGTGATGTGTGTGAGTGTTTGTGTGAGTGTTTGTGTGAGTGTGTGTGAGTATGTGTGTGGTGTGTGTGAGTATGTGTGTAAGTGAGCGTGTATTTATCACTTTGTGGGTACCAAATGTCCCCATAAGGATAGTAAAACCCGAAATTTTTGACCTTGTGGGGACATTTTGTCGGTCCCCATGAGGAAAACAGCTTATAAATCATACTAAATTATGTTTTTTGAAAATGTAAAAATGCAGAAAGTTTTCTGTGAGGGTTAGGTTTAGGGGTAGGGTTAGGTTTAGGGGATAGAATATAAAGTTTGTTCAGTATAAAAACCATTATGTCTATGGAAAGTCCCCATAAAACATGGAAACACTACAAGTGTGTGTATGTGTGTGTGTGAGTGTGTAGTGTGTGGTGTGTGAGTGTATACTGAGTGTGTAGTGTGTGAGTGTGATGTGTGTTGTGCGTGTGATGTGTGTGAGTGTTTGTGTGAGTGTTTGTGTGAGTGTGTGTGAGTATGTGTGTGGTGTGTGTGAGTATGTGTGTAAGTGAGCGTGTATTTATCACTTTGTGGGTACCAAATGTCCCCATAAGGATAGTAAAACCCGAAATTTTTGACCTTGTGGGGACATTTTGTCGGTCCCCATGAGGAAAGCAGCTTATAAATCATACTAAATTATGTTTTTGAAAATGTAAAAATGCAGAAAGTTTTCTGTGAGGGTTAGGTTTAGGGGTAGGGTTAGGTTTAGGGGATAGAATATAAAGTTTGTTCAGTATAAAAACCATTATGTCTATGGAAAGTCCCCATAAAACATGGAAACACTACAAGTGTGTGTATGTGTGTGTGTGAGTGTGTAGTGTGTGGTGTGTGAGTGTATACTGAGTGTGTAGTGTGTGAGTGTGATGTGTGTTGTGCGTGTGATGTGTGTGAGTGTTTGTGTGAGTGTGTGTGTGTGTGTGTGTGTGTGTGTGTGTGTGTGTGTGTGTTTGTGAGCGTGTATTTATCACTTTGTGGGGACCAAATGTCCCCATAAGGATAGTAAAACCCGAAATGTTTGACCTTGTGGGGACATTTTGTCGGTCCCCATGAGGAAAACAGCTTATAAATCATACTAAATTATGTTTTTTGAAAATGTAAAATGCAGAAAGTTTTCTGTGAGGGTTAGGTTTAGGGGTAGGGTTAGGTTTAGGGGATAGAATATAAAGTTTGTTCAGTATAAAAACCATTATGTCTATGGAAAGTCCCCATAAAACATGGAAACACTACAAGTGTGTGTATGTGTGTGTGTGAGTGTGTAGTGTGTGGTGTGTGAGTGTATACTGAGTGTGTAGTGTGTGAGTGTGATGTGTGTTGTGCGTGTGATGTGTGTGAGTGTTTGTGTGAGTGTTTGTGTGAGTGTGTGTGAGTATGTGTGTGGTGTGTGTGAGTATGTGTGTGGTGTGTGTGAGTATGTGTGTGTGTGTGTGTGAGTGTGTGAGTGTGTGTGTGAGTGTGTGTGTGTGTGTGTGTGAGTGTGTATGTGTGAGCGTGTATTTATCACTTTGTGGGTACCAAATGTCCCCATAAGGATAGTAAAACCCGAAATTTTTGACCTTGTGGGGACATTTTGTCGGTCCCCATGAGGAAAACAGCTTATAAATCATACTAAATTATGTTTTTTGAAAATGTAAAAATGCAGAAAGTTTTCTGTGAGGGTTAGGTTTAGGGGTAGGGTTAGGTTTAGGGGATAGAATATAAAGTTTGTACAGTATAAAAACCATTATGTCTATGGAAAGTCCCCATAAAACATGGAAACACTACATGTGTGTTTGCGTGTGTGTGTAAGTGTTTGCGTGTGTGTGTTATTGTGTGCGAGTGTGTGCATGTGTGGTGTGTGTGTAGTGTGTTTGTGTGAGAGTGTGTGCGTGTGTGTGTGAGTGTGTGTGTTTGTGTGAGTGTGTGTGAGTATGTGTGTGGTGTGTGTGAGTATGTGTGTAAGTGTTTGCGTGTGTGTGTGAGTGAGTGTGTTTGTGTGTGAGTGTGTTTGGGTGAGTGTGTGCATGTGTGGTGTGTGTGTAGTGTGTTTGTGTGAGAGAGTGTGTGTGTGTGTGTGAGTGCGTTTGTGTGAGTGTGTGCGAGTGTGCATGTGTGGTGTGTGTGAGTGTGTGTGTGTGTTTGAGTGTTTGTGTGAGTGTAGTGTGTGAGTGTGTGCGTGTGTGTGAGTGTGTGCATGTGTGGTGTGTGTGAGTATGTGTGTGAGTGTGTGTGTGCGCATGTGTGGTGTGTGTGTGTGTGTAGTGTGTGTGAGTATGTGTGTGGTGTGTGTGAGTGTGTGTGTAGTGTGTGAGTGTTTTTGTAGTGTGTGTGAGTGTGTGTGTAGTGTGTGTGAGTGTTTTAGTAGTGTGTGTGAGAGTGTGTGTAGTGTATGTGAGTATGTGTGTAGTGTGTGTGAGTATGTGTGTGAGTGTGTGATGTGTAGTGTAGTGTGTGAGTGTTTGTATGAGTGTGTGTGAGTGTGTGTGTAGTGTGTGTGAGTGTTTTTGTATTGTGTGTGAGTGTGTGTGTAGTGTGTGTGGTGTGTGTGTAGTGTGTGTGAGTATGTGTGTGAGTGTGTGTGTGTAGTGTGTGTGAGTATGTGTGTGAGTGTGTGTGTGATGTGTAGTGTGTGTGAGTATGTGTGTGAGTGTGTGTGTGATGTGTAGTGTGTGAGTGTTTGTGTGAGTGTGTGGTTGGTGTGTGTGATGTGTGTGAGTGTTTGTGTGAGTGTCTGTGTGATGTGTAGTGTGTGAGTGTGTGTGTGATGTGTTGTGTAGTGTGTGAGTGTTTGTGTGAGTGTATGTGTAGTGTGTGTGAGTATGTGTGTGGTGTGTGTGAGTATGTGTGTAGTGTGTATGAGTGTTTTTGTAGTGTGTGTGAGTGTGTGTGTAGTGTGTGTGAGTGTGTGTTTAGTGTTGGTGAGTATGTGTGTGGTGTGTGTGAGTGTTTTTGTAGTGTGTTTGTGAGTGTGTGCATGTGTGGTGTGTGCGAATGTGTGTGTGTGTGTGTGTGTGTGGTGTGTGGTGTGTGATGTGTTTGTGTGAGTGTATAGTGTGTGTGTGTAGTGTGTGAGTATGATGTGTGTGAGTGTGTAGTGTGTGTGATGTGTTTGTGTGAGTGTGTGTGTGGTGTGTGTGAGTGTGTAGTGTGTGGTGTGTGAGTGTATAGTGAGTGTGTAGTGTGTGAGTGTGATGTGTGTTGTGCGTGTGATGTGTGTGAGTGTCTGTGTGATGGGTGTGATGTGTGTGAGTGTTTTAGTAGTGTGTGTGAGAGTGTGTGTAGTGTGTGTGAGTGTGTGTTTAGTGTGTGTGAGTATGTGTGTGGTGTGTGTGAGTGTTTTTGTAGTGTGTGTGTGAGTGTGTGCATGTGTGGTGTGTGCGAATGTGTGTGTGTGTGTGTTTGGTGTGTGTGATGTGTTTGTGTGAGTGTATAGTGTGTGTGTAGTGTGTGAGTAATATGTGTGAGAGTGTGTAGTGTGTGGTGTGTGTGATGTGTTTGTGTGAGTGTGTGTGTGGTGTGTGTGAGTGTGTAGTGTGTGATGTGTGAGTGTATAGTGAGTGTGTAGTGTGTGAGTGTGATGTGTGTTGTGCGTGTGATGTGTGTGAGTGTCTGTGTGATGTGTAGTGTGTGATTGTTTGTGTCAGTGTGTGTGTTTGTGTGAGTGTGTGTGAGTATGTGTGTAGTGTGTGTGAGTATGTGTGTAAGTGTTTGCGTGTATGTGTGAGTGTGTGCGAGTGTGTGTGTGAGTGTGTGTGTGTGTGTTTGTGTGAGTGTGTGTGAGTATGTGTGTGGTGTGTGTGAGTATGTGTGTGAGAGTGTGTGTGTGAGTGTGTTTGGGTGAGTGTGTGCATGTGTGGTGTGTGTGTAGTGTGTTTGTGTGAGAGTTTGTGTGCGTGTGTGCGTTTGTGTGAGTGTGTGCGAGTGTGTATGTGTGGTGTGTGTGAGTGTGTTTGAGTGTTTGTGTGAGTGTGTAGTGTGTGTGTAGTGTGTGAGTGTGATGTGTGTGAGTGTGTAGTGTGTGTGATTATGTGTGTGGTATGTGTGAGTGTGTGTGAGTTTGTGCGTGTGTGTGAGTGTGTGCATGTGTGGTGTGTGTGAGTATGTGTGTGAGTGTGTGTGTGTGCATGTGTGGTGAGTGTGAGTGTGTGTGTGTGGTGTGTGTGATGTGTTTGTGTGAGTGTATAGTTTGTGAGTGTGTAGTGTGTTTGAGTATGTGTGTGGTGTGTGTGTGAGTATGTGTGTGAGTGTGTGTAGTGTGTGTGTGAGTGGGTTTGTGTTTGAGTGTGTTTGTGTGAGTGTGTGTGTAGTGTGTGTGCATGTGTGGTGTGTGTGAAGTGTGTTTGTGTGTGTGTGTGTGTGTGTGTGTGTCGTGTAGTGTGTGTGCATGTGTGGTGTGTGTGATTGTGAGTGTGTGTGTAGTGTGTGTGAGTGTGTGTGTAATGTGTGTTTGTGTGAGTGTGTGTGAATGTGTGTGTGAGATTGTTTGTGAGAGTGTGTGAGTGTGTGTAATGTGTGTTTGTGTGAGTGTGTGCATGTGTGTGAGTGTGTGTGTGAAATGTGTGTTTGTGTGAGTGTAATGTATGTTTGTGTGAGTGTGTGTATTGTGTGTGTAATGTGTGTTTGTGTGAGTGTAGTGTGTGTAATGTGTGTGTGTGAGTGTGTGTATATGTGTGTGAGAGAGTGTGTGTGTGTGTATATGTGTTAGAGTGTGTGTGTGTGTGTGTGAGTGTAGTGTGTGTGCGTGTTTTTGTGATTTACGAGGACAATTTTGTAAGTTACAAATTAGTAATTACAAGGGTATTATGCTATAAATGTGATTTATGAGGACATTTCTAGTGTCCCCATAATTCAAATCAGCTTAAAAATCATACTAAACAATGTTTTATTGAAAATGTAAAAATGCAGAAGGTTTTCTGTGAGGGTTAGGTTTAGGGGTTGGGTTAGGTTTAGAGGATAGAATCTATAGTTTGTACAGTATAAAAGTCATTATGTCTATGGAAAGTCCTCATAATGATAGGTAGACCAACATGTGTGATGTGTAATGTAGTGTAATGTGTGTGTGAGTGTAATGTGTGTGTGAGTGTAGTGTGTGTAATGTGTGTTTGTGTGAGTGTAATGTGTGTGTGTGAATGTGTGTGTGTGTGTGTATGTGTGTAGTGTGAGTGTAAAGTGTGTTTGTGTGTAATGTGTGTTTGTGTGAGTGTAGTGTAGTGTGTGTAATGTGTGTTTGTGTGAGTGTAATGTGTGTTTGTGTGAGTGTAGGTTGTGTGTAATGTGTGTTTGTGTGAGTGTAATGTGTGTTTGTGTGAGTGTGTGTAGTGTGTGTGTAATGTGTGTTTGTGTGAGTGTAATGTGTGTTTGTGTGAGTGTGTGTAGTGTGTGTGTAATGTGTGTGTGTGTAATATGTGTTTGTGTGAGTGTAGTGTGTGTGTAATGTGTGTGTGTGTAATATGTGTTTGTGTGAGTGTAGTGTGTGTGTAATGTGTGTTTGTGTGAGTGTAATGTGTGTTTGTGTGAGTGTGTGTAGTGTGTGTGTAATGTGTGTTTGTGTGTAATGTGTGTTTGTGTGAGTGTAGTGTGAGTGTAATGTGTGTTTGTGTGAGTGTAGTGTGTGTGCAATGTGTGTTTGTGTGAGTGTGTGTAGTGTGTGTGTAATGTGTGTTTGTGTGTAATGTGTGTTTGTGTGAGTGTAGTGTGAGTGTAATGTGTGTTTGTGTGAGTGTAGTGTGTGTGCAATGTGTGTTTGTGTGAGTGTAGTGTGTGTTTGTGTGAGTGTGTGTAGTGTGTGTGTAATGTGTGTTTGTGTGTTTGTGTGAGTGTAGTGTGAGTGTAATGTGTGTTTGTGTGAGTGTAGTGTGTGTGCAATGTGTGTTTGTGTGAGTGTAGTGTGTGTGTAATGTGTGTTTGTGTGTAATGTGTGTTTGTGTGAGTGTAGTGTGAGTGTAATGTGTGTTTGTGTGAGTGTGTGTAGTGTGTGTGTAATGTGTGTTTGTGTGAGTGTAATGTGTGTTTGTGTGAGTGTAATGTGTGTTTGTGTGAGTGTAGTGTGTGTGTAATGTGTGTGTTTGTGTGAGTGTGTGTGTGTGTGTGAGTGCGTTTGTGTGAGTGTGTGCGAGTGTGCATGTGTGATGTGTGTGAGTGTGTTTGAGTGTTTGTGTGAGTGTGTAGTGTGTGTGTAGTGTGTGAGTGTGATGTGTGTGAGTGTGTGTGAGTATGTGTGTGGTATGTGTGAGTGTGTGTGTGTAGTGTGTGTGTGAGTGTGTGTGTGTGTGTGTGTGTGTGCATGTGTGGTGTGTGTGAGTATGTGTGTGAGTGTGTGTGTGTGTGCATGTGTGGTGTGTGTGAGTGTGTGTATGTGGTGTGTGTGATGTGTTTGTGTGAGTGTATAGTTTGTGAGTGTGTAGTGTGTGTGAGTATGTGTGTGGTGTGTGTGAGTATGTGTGTGAGTGTGTGTAGTGTGTGTGTGAGTGGGTTTGTGTTTGAGTGTGTTTGTGTGAGTGTGAGTGAGTGTGTTTGTGTGAGTGTGTGTGTAGTGTGTGTGCATGTGTGGTGTGTGTGAAGTGTGTTTGTGTGAGTGTGCGTGTAGTGTGTGTGAATGTGTGGTGTGTGTGATTGTGAGTGTGTGTGTAGTGTGTGTGAGTGTGTGTGTAATGTGTGTGTGTGTGTGTGTGTGTGTATGTGTGTGTGAGTGTGTGTGTGTGTGTGTGTGTAGTGTGTGTGTATGTGTGTGTGTGATGTGTGTAGTGTGTGTGTAGTGTGTGTGTGTGAGTGTGTGTATGTGTGTATGTGTGTAGTGTGTGTGAGTGTGTGTGTAGTGTGTGTGAATGTGTGTGTGTGTGTGAGTGTGTTTGTAATGTGTGTGTAGTGTTTGTGAGTGTGTGTAATGTGTGAGTGTGTGCATGTGTGTGAGTGTGTGTGTGAGTGTTTGTATGTGTGTGTGTAGTGTGTGTGTAATGTATGTTTGTGTGAGTGTGTGTAATGTGTGTGTGTGTAATGTGTGTTTGTGTGAGTGTGTGTAGTGTGTGTGTAATGTGTGTTTGTGTGAGTGTTTTAGTAGTGTGTGTGAGAGTGTGTGTAGTGTGTGTGAGTGTGTGTTTAGTGTGTGTGAGTATGTGTGTGGTGTGTGTGAGTGTTTTTGTAGTGTGTGTGTGAGTGTGTGCATGTGTGGTGTGTGTGAATGTGTGTGTGTGTGTGTTTGGTGTGTGTGATGTGTTTGTGTGAGTGTATAGTGTGTGTGTAGTGTGTGAGTAATATGTGTGAGAGTGTGTAGTGTGTGGTGTGTGTGATGTGTTTGTGTGAGTGTGTGTGTGGTGTGTGTGAGTGTGTAGTGAGTGTGTAGTGTGTGAGTGTGATGTGTGTTGTGCGTGTGATGTGTGTGAGTGTCTGTGTGATGTGTAGTGTGTGATTGTTTGTGTGAGTGTGTGTGTTTGTGTGAGTGTGTGTGAGTATGTGTGTAGTGTGTGTGAGTATGTGTGTAAGTGTTTGCGTGTATGTGTGAGTGTGTGCAAGTGTGTGTGTGAGTGTGTTTGGGTGAGTGTGTGCATGTGTGGTGTGTGTGTAGTGTGTTTGTGTGAGAGTGTGCGTGTGTGTGTGAGTGTGTGTGTTTGTGTGAGTGTGTGTGAGTATGTGTGTGGTGTGTGTGAGTATGTGTGTGAGAGTGTGTGTGTGAGTGTGTTTGGGTGAGTGTGTGCATGTGTGGTGTGTGTGTAGTGTGTTTGTGTGAGTGTGTGTGTGTGTGTGTGCGTTTGTGTGAGTGTGTGCGAGTGTGTATGTGTGGTGTGTGTGAGTGTGTTTGAGTGTTTGTGTGAGTGTGTAGTGTGTGTGTAGTGTGTGAGTGTGATGTGTGTGAGTGTGTAGTGTGTGTGAGTATGTGTGTGGTATGTGTGAGTGTGTGTGAGTTTGTGCGTGTGTGTGAGTGTGTGCATGTGTGGTGTGTGTGAGTATGTGTGTGAGTGTGTGTGTGTGCATGTGTGGTGAGTGTGAGTGTGTGTGGTGTGTGTGATGTGTTTGTGTGAGTGTATAGTTTGTGAGTGTGTAGTGTGTTTGAGTATGTGTGTGGTGTGTGTGTGTGTATGTGTGTGAGTGTGTGTAGTGTGTGTGTGAGTGGGTTTGTGTTTGAGTGTGTTTGTGTGTGTTTGTGTGAGTGTGTGTGTAGTGTGTGTAAATGTGTGGTGTGTGTGAAGTGTGTTTGTGTGTGTGTGTGTGTGTGTGCGTGTAGTGTGTGTGCATGTGTGGTGTGTGTGATTGTGAGTGTGTGTGTAGTGTGTGTGAGTGTGTGTGTAATGTGTGTTTGTGTGAGTGTGTGTGAATGTGTGTGTGAGATTGTTTGTGAGAGTGTGTGAGTGTGTGTAATGTGTGTTTGTGTGAGTGTGTGCATGTGTGTGAGTGTGTGTGTGAGTATGTCTATGTGTGTAGTGTGTGTGTAATGTGTGTTTGTGTGAGTGTAATGTATGTTTGTGTGAGTGTGTGTATTGTGTGTGTAATGTGTGTTTGTGTGAGTGTAGTGTGTGTAATGTGTGTGTGTGTGTGTGTATATGTGTGTGAGAGTGTGTGTGTGTGTGTATATGTGTTAGAGTGTGTGTGTGTGTGTGTGTGTGTAGTGTGTGTGCATGTGTGGTGTGTGTGATTGTGAGTGTGTGTGTAGTGTGTGTGAGTGTGTGTGTAATGTGTGTTTGTGTGAGTGTGTGTGTAGTGTGTGTGTTTGTGTGAGTGTAATGTGTGTTTGTGTGAGTGTGTGTGAATGTGTGTGTGAGATTGTTTGTGAGTGTGTGTAATGTGTGAGTGTGTGCATGTGTGTGAGTGTGTGTGTGAGTGTGTGTATGTGTGAGTGTGTGTAGTGTGTGTGTAATGTATGTTTGTGTGAGTGTGTGTAATGTGTGTGTGTGTGATGTGTGTTTGTGTGAGTGTGTGTGTAATGTGTGTTTGTGTGAGTGTTTTAGTAGTGTGTGTGAGAGTGTGTGTAGTGTGTGTGAGTGTGTGTTTAGTGTGTGTGAGTATGTGTGTGGTGTGTGTGAGTGTTTTTGTAGTGTGTCTGTGAGTGTGTGCATGTGTGGTGTATGTGAATGTGTGTGTGTGTGTGTGTTTGGTGTGTGTGATGTGTTTGTGTGAGTGTATAGTGTGTGTGTAGTGTGTGAGTAATATGTGTGAGAGTGTGTAGTGTGTGGTGTGTGTGATGTGTTTGTGTGAGTGTGTGTGTGGTGTGTGTGAGTGTGTAGTGTGTGATGTGTGAGTGTATAGTGAGTGTGTAGTGTGTGAGTGTGATGTGTGTTGTGCGTGTGATGTGTGTGAGTGTCTGTGTGATGTGTAGTGTGTGATTGTTTGTGTGAGTGTGTGTGTTTGTGTGAATGTGTGTGAGTATGTGTGTAGTGTGTGTGAGTATGTGTGTAAGTGTTTGCGTGTATGTGTGAGTGTGTGCAAGTGTGTGTGTGAGTGTGTTTGGGTGAGTGTGTGCATGTGTGGTGTGTGTGTAGTGTGTTTGTGTGAGAGTGTGCGTGTGTGTGTGAGTGTGTGTGTTTGTGTGAGTGTGTGTGAGTATGTGTGTGGTGTGTGTGAGTATGTGTGTGAGAGTGTGTGTGTGAGTGTGTTTGGGTGAGTGTGTGCATGTGTGGTGTGTGTGTAGTGTGTTTGTGTGAGAGTGTGTGTGTGTGTGTGTGCGTTTGTGTGAGTGTGTGTGAGTGTGTTTGAGTGTTTGTGTGAGTGTGTAGTGTGTGTGTAGTGTGTGAGTGTGATGTGTGTGAGTGTGTAGTGTGTGTGAGTATGTGTGTGGTATGTGTGAGTGTGTGTGAGTTTGTGCGTGTGTGTGAGTGTGTGCATGTGTGAGTATGTGTGTGAGTGTGTGTGTGTGCATGTGTGGTGAGTGTGAGTGTGTGTGGTGTGTGTGATGTGTTTGTGTGAGTGTATAGTTTGTGAGTGTGTAGTGTGTTTGAGTATGTGTGTGGTGTGTGTGATTATGTGTGTGAGTGTGTGTGAGTTTGTGCGTGTGTGTGTGTGTGTGCATGTGTGGTGTGTGTGAGTATGTGTGTGAGTGTGTGTGTGTGCATGTGTGGTGAGTGTGAGTGTGTGTGTGTGTGGTGTGTGTGATGTGTTTGTGTGAGTGTATAGTTTGTGAGTGTGTAGTGTGTTTGAGTATGTGTGTGGTGTGTGTGTGTGTATGTGTGTGAGTGTGTGTAGTGTGTGTGTGAGTGGGTTTGTGTTTGAGTGTGTTTGTGTGTGTTTGTGTGAGTGTGTGTGTAGTGTGTGTAAATGTGTGGTGTGTGTGAAGTGTGTTTGTGTGTGTGTGTGTGTGTGTGTGTGCGTGCGTGTAGTGTGTGTGCATGTGTGGTGTGTGTGATTGTGAGTGTGTGTGTAGTGTGTGTGAGTGTGTGTGTAATGTGTGTTTGTGTGAGTGTGTGTGAATGTGTGTGTGAGATTGTTTGTGAGAGTGTGTGAGTGTGTGTAATGTGTGTTTGTGTGAGTGTGTGCATGTGTGTGAGTGTGTGTGTGAGTATGTCTATGTGTGTAGTGTGTGTGTAATGTGTGAGTGTAATGTATGTTTGTGTGAGTGTGTGTATTGTGTGTGTAATGTGTGTTTGTGTGAGTGTAGTGTGTGTAATGTGTGTGTGTGAGTGTGTGTATATGTGTGTGAGAGAGTGTGTGTGTGTGTATATGTGTTAGAGTGTGTGTGTGTGTGTGTGTGAGTGTAGTGTGTGTGCGTGCGTGTTTTTGTGATTTACGAGGACAATTTTGTAAGTTACAAATTAGTAATTACAAGGTTATTATGCTATAAATGTGATTTATGAGGACATTTCTAGTGTCCCCATAATTCAAATCGCTTAAAAATCATACTAAACAATGTTTTATTGAAAATGTAAAAATGCAGAAGGTTTTCTGTGAGGGTTAGGTTTAGGGGTTGTGTTAGGTTTAGAGGATAGAATCTATAGTTTGTACAGTATAAAAGTCATTATGTCTATGGAAAGTCCTCATAATGATAGGTAGACCAACATGTGTGTGTAATGTGTGTTTGTGTGAGTGTAGTGTGTGTGCAATGTGTGTTTGTGTGAGTGTAGTGTGAGTGTAAAGTGTGTTTGTGTGTAATGTGTGTTTGTGTGAGTGTAGTGTGAGTGTAATGTGTGTTTGTGTGAGTGTAATGTGTGTTTGTGTGAGTGTAGGTTGTGTGTAATGTGTGTTTGTGTGAGTGTAATGTGTGTTTGTGTGAGTGTAATGTGTGTTTGTGTGAGTGTGTGTAGTGTGTGTGTAATGTGTGTTTGTGTGAGTGTAATGTGTGTTTGTGTGAGTGTGTGTAGTGTGTGTGTAATGTGTGTTTGTGTGAGTGTGTTTGTGTGAGTGTAATGTGTGTTTGTGTGAGTGTGTGTAGTGTGTGTGTAATGTGTGTTTGTGTGAGTGTAATGTGTGTTTGTGTGAGTGTGTGTAGTGTGTGTGTAATGTGTGTTTGTGTGAGTGTGTTTGTGTGAGTGTAATGTGTGTTTGTGTGAGTGTGTGTAGTGTGTGTGTAATGTGTGTTTGTGTGAGTGTAATGTGTGTTTGTGTGAGTGTGTGCATGTGAGAAGCAAGAATCATAATTAAGAACTAGAAAAAGTTCGTCGAGACAAACTTTAAGTTGGCTTGTGAAAGTTTTGACCAATAAGTTTGAAGAAGTTTGAAGTTTAAAGTAGTTTAAAGTTTAAATTAGTTTGAATTTCAAAGTAGTTTAAATTAGTTTAAAGTTTAAATTAGTCTGAATTTTAAAGTAGTTTAAAGTTTGAATTAGTTTAAAGTTTAAATTAGTTTAAAGTTTGAATTAGTTTAAAGTTTTAAATAGTTTAAAGTTTTAAATAGTTTAAAGTAGTTTGAAGTAATTTAAAGTTGCTAGGGTGTTTCTAGTGGGAAAGAAAGAGATAAGATTATTGTAAGAACAGCTAATGTGGGCCGAGCGTTGTCACAGTAACCAGGTGAAGGAAATGAGGAAATTAAATTGCTACATTTTGAGACACAATTGCTCTGTTCCCTCTAAGATGGACAAAACAGCATATTCGACAAGGGTTAAAAAAAATCTTATACACAATCAAAATTAATCTATTACACTCACACAGAGTTTTTGAGTTTAGAGTTTATAAGTTTATGAATTCATGAGTTTATAAGTATACGAG
>NC_068299.1:1314437-1331937 GCF_025860055.1 Xyrauchen texanus | reverse complement strand
ATAAGTGTCATAGATAGATAGATAGATAGATAGATAGATAGATAGATAGATAGATAGATAGATAGATAAGTGTCATAGATAGATAGATAGATAGATAGATAGATAGATAGATAGATAGATAGATAGATAGATAGATAGATAGATAGATAGATAGATAAGTGTCATAGATAGATAGATAGATAGATAGATAAGTGTCATAGATAGATAGATAGATAGATAGATAGATAGATAGATAGATAGATAGATAGATAGATAGATAGATAGATAGATAGATAGATAGATAGATAAGTGTCATAGATAGATAGATAGATAGATAGATAGATAGATAGATAGATAGATAGATAGATAGATAGATAAGTGTCATAGATAGATAAGTGTCATAGATAGATAAGTGTCATAGATAGATAAGTGTCATAGATAGATAAGTGTCATAGATAGATGAGTTTATTAGTTTAAATGAGTCTCAATGGCTCATATAGTATATAGAATGGCAGTTTGATTTAGTCTCTGGTTTCAAGGGATTTAGATTTGAATTTTTGGCAGTTGAGGAGTTTGAAAATCTGAACATTCCGCAATGTTAAGTCAATGGGAGTTTTTTCGAGTTTGATCGTCATTTTTAGGAAAACCATAAGTCCGATCAGTTAGAAAAGATATAGCATACCGAGTCAGAACAGTTTGAGTGTCTGAGCCGAGTTTGGAGTATGTGGAGTTAAAGCTCTAGGAGGAGTTAGAGTTGTAAATTTTTGACAGAATAATAATAATAAGTTTAAATAGGATTTCAGTAAGTTGGCTCTTACAAGCCAACTTAATAATGAGTACAAAAACAGACTCAAAGTAAAATGTTTTTTATTATTGTAATACGAATTTGGCTGCGATAAGTCTTTAAAGGGACAGTACACCCAAAAATGAAAATTGTCTCATCATTTACTCACCCTCATGTCATCCCAGATGTGTATGACTCTCTTTCTTCTGCTGAACACAAATTAAGATTTTTAGAAGAATATTTCAGCTCTGTTGGTCCGTACAATGCAAGTGAATGGTGACCAGAACTTTTAAACTCCAAAAAGCACATAAAGGCAGCATAGAAGTGAGAAACAGATCAATATTTTAGATTTTTTTTTTTATAAATTATCCTCCCTGCCCAGTAGAGAACGATATGCACGAATAATGTGAATCACCAAAAATAGAAATATGAGAAAGTGAAAGTGAAGGAAAAAGGACTTAAAGATTTATCTGTATCTCATTCACACCCATCACATCGCTTGTGTTATCTAGAGTACTTTTAAGCTGCCCTTATGTGGATTTTCGAGCTTCAAAGTTCTGGTCACCATTCACTTGCATTGTAAGGACCTACAGAGCTGAAATATTCTTCTAAAAATCTTCAATTGTGTTCTGAAGAAAGAAAAACACATCTGGGATGACACGAGTGTGAGTAAATGATGAAAATGCTTTGGCATGACTTTAATCCAGCAGACCTGTAAAGTATTCAAACATGTGCTTTGATTTTTGCCCATGTAAAACAGTCATTATTAATTAAACAGCACCATCTAGTGGCCGGAATTGGTTAATACTTAAACACTTGTATATAAGACCTCCAAATAAGTCACACAATATTTCAGTGCTGTGTATGTTATGTAGGACTCTAGTCGCACTGTGTTTCATGCAGCTGATTCAATAGCGGTGTTGCAGTGCCACTGAGTGTTAGCAGGAAACCCCATCAAGAGTATTTTAGCATGGTGTTGAAGAATGCATGTTCGAGAACCGACACCAAAAACATCATGTTTTTAAAGTGGTTCTGCATCAAGATCCGGTTCTCGGTTTCAATCCTTGACAGCAATGGAATCACACTTTGCATTTGTAGCTGAAATTAGATTTTTGTGTTTGCACTTTTATCTAGAGCAGAAAGATTAGGCGACGTCTTGCCTATGTGAAGACATTTCTCTCTGAGTGCTCGACACAGTATGCTTATATTGTTCAGTTTCTCCTAAGAATGTGTTTATCATCAGAGTTTTATCATGTTATATTCATATAGTGCATTTTACTGTCATTAAATCACTCACTGACCACATCTGTGGAAATATATTGACAATTTTAATACTTCCTTGCCATGACGATGTAACACTGTAAACCGTAAAATGACTGCAAATATGAGCATTTAAAGGGGTCATGACATGTTTTTTTTTATTGTATTATTATGTTCCCTTAGGTGCAATTATAGTATTAATATATTTTTTTTTAAGAAAAACTTTTAAAATCTAGTGATTTATGACCTTTTCCCACCCTGTTTCTCATCCTCTGATTCAAACAGTCTGTTTTGGGGGCGTTTTCCATTTAAGACTTCAGTGTTAACGCCCACTGTTATGATTGGCTAACGTCAGTGCCTATGTATCAATTATTGACGCCCCAGCCAGAACAATATGCAAGTAAACTAAGTAAAAACACTGTGATTATTCATAATGAATGAAATTGCGCTTTAAAAAGTAGTTTAAAGTTTAAAATAGATTACTTACAGTTTAGCGTCGTCGTTGTTCCCAGAATAGTCGGCACGGACTTATCTTTGAGCAACAGTTTTCTGGCAAAGCCAGCATCATATTGAGATTTGTTCTCAAAACAGTCATCCTTAAAATGTACAGAACAAACGCTTAAGTTAACACTGCCGTGACTGGAACGTCCGCAAAAAATAAACTGCATCCATTTTTCCCTGACGTCTGGATCTTTCGGCAGCTTATTCAGAGGTTTTGTTTGACCACAGCCAGGAACAGCACATCTGTGTGGCATCGTAATTTTCCTGTGCACAAGTAGTCTCTGTCAGAGCTCGCTGTCCATCGACTGAACACTTGTGAGGCGCACGGCGATACTGAAATGAGCGTAGTTGTCTTGGCGCTTAAAGCGTGAGTTATCTTGTGCTGGAGGCGGTCATATGCAAACGCTGTTACGTCACTTCTAACCGACACGTCACTTCTAACCATGAATCCAGAACGAGCTGTATTTTGAGCTTGATTAAATAAATGATTCGTTTAGAATGGGGAGGACGTCTTAAAATATTAAACTTGCAGGACGTTTTAATGATACAAAGACCTCTTATATACCAAAAGATCAAGGCAAATTTGGTTTCTCATGTCATGACCCCTTTAAACAATGTTACAGCTCAAATAACACATGAGTTTTAACTGATTCATGGAAGTGCATTTATGCAATTATAAGCTTCATATTTCTGACTTTAATTCCTCCAAAAATCAGCCCCATTGACTTCCATTGTAAGTGCATCACTGGAACCTCAATTGTTGCTTTTTTCTCTCTCTCCCCCCCTTTTTCTCCCCATTTGCGCTCTAATGGTGCGTTCACATACAATGCGGAGTGAGCGTTTCGTACAGTGCGAAGTGATGCAAATTCGTGCCGGGCGGCGCGAATGAAGCGAACGGGGCGATTCGAACACACGAAATCACTTCATTCGCGTATTCCGCATGACGCGTTGTCGCGAAAGCCTATCAGCATTGAGATTGTCTGGATGTCAATGACGTACTGATGTAGTAGCATCGCGTTGTGTGTGAACGCACCATAAGTCCTCGTGGTGGCGTAGTGACTCGCCTCAATCCGGGTGGCGGAGGACGAATCTCAGTTGCCTCCGCGTCTGAGACCGTCAATCCGCACATTATATAACGTGACTTGAGTGCGTTACCATGGAGACGTAGCGCGTGTGGAGGCTTCACGCTATTCTCCGCGGCATCCACGCACAACTCGCCACACACCCCACCGAGTGCGAGAACCACATTATAGCGACCACGAGGAGGTTACCCCATGTGACTCAACCCTCCCTAGCAACCGGGCCAATTTGGTTGCTAAGGAGACCTGGCTGGAGTCACTCACCACACGCCCCACCGAGAGCGAGAACCACATTATAGCGACCACGAGGAGGTTACCCCATGTGACTCTAACCTCCCTAGCAACCGGGTCAATTTGGTTGCTAAGGAGACCTGGCTGGAGTCACTCAGCACGCCCTGGATTCAAACTTGCAATTTTGGTTTGGCTGACACTATAAAAGCTGCGGTTTTATCTTGTAAACTCACATCAAATTCGACAGTCATGATAATGTCTTCCTAATCATGTGACTCAAGCTTTTCCAAAGAAACAGTTCGCCGTGAACATTCATCGTCGACTTCCGTCCATTATAGACCAGCAGAAAATGCTTGACTTTGTGCAGAAATTATGATATTCAGTGTAGATTCTTATTTGTGTTTCGATTTTAATCATCAGGCATCA
Organism: Xyrauchen texanus; assembly: GCF_025860055.1. Taxonomy (NCBI): domain Eukaryota; kingdom Metazoa; phylum Chordata; class Actinopteri; order Cypriniformes; family Catostomidae; genus Xyrauchen; species Xyrauchen texanus. The sequence goes on along the minus strand of NC_068299.1, from coordinate 1,327,677 downwards.
TAAATGATACATTTAATAAAACATGCAGATTATATCCATGTATTTACAGTCAATATTCAATTCTCCACCATCATCTATAGTCACATGTACACACTTATTCACATCAGGATGCGTCAGACCGATTCGGTTCCCAACACAAACAGTCTGTATCTGTGAGATCAGCCGCACGACATTCGGTCTCCGTCCATACTGCACTTCATCTGCAACACAGCTGTAGATATCTATAGAATCCAGAATGTCGCCACTATGATTGATAATGAGATATACACTACCCGTCCAAAAAACCAAAGTTACCCACTTTAATTTCGTTGGACCGCCTTTAGCTTTGACGGCGTGCATTCGTCGTGGCATTGTTTCGACAACCTCATGCAACGTCACAGCCATTATTTCCATCCATAGTTGCATTAATGTATCTTGTGATCTCATAGTGATCATTTGCCAACTGAAACATATGAATCACTGCAATAATGATCCAATCATACACTCGTATGTATCTGCTTATTTAAATCCAAACGGCGACTCTTGTTTTGGCCAGGCAGTGTACAGTGTAATAAAGGGAGTGTAAAATGGGTAAAGACAAAGACAGCCTTGCAGTGCAATACTGACCCATTTCACATGATCAATATTATTATTTTTAAATGAGTTAATCGTTAAAAGTCATAGTCTTGGTCAGTTATAGGAGGGGGGGGGGGGGGTTTCTTCAACAAATGTCTGAACTCTTTGGCTTCATTGTATCAATGGCAATGTCACATAAGCACATGGAAGAGAGGCCGTCGCCTAATATTCCGTGTGTTTAGTTGCTGATGTGATGGTAGTAAATTGAAACTTGCGAGAATTCTAATTGTGAACTAGATAGGTACATTTCCTGAAGAAAATGTGAGTGGTGCTTGCCTTGGCAAAACTCGTAAAATAGCATTTTCTAACTTGTTGCTAAGCACTAAAATAATTTTCATAGAATGTTGCTAGTGTTGTATTACAAATTTATAAAATGTTAAACACAATCATATATATAAACTGGGAAAGTAGAGTAGACTGCATTTAGCATTTAAGGTATAGATGATAAATATATCAGCTGTTAGAAAGAGTATTCCAGCAAGAGATTTCCTTCCAGTTCTGTTCTCTCTATTGTAAATTAAATTAGTCAGACTACTGACAATCTCATCCTCTGTCTTTTAATGGCTATTGGAGCCCCAGCCCCAGTTGTCTAAATAGTTAGGCTGATTGGATTAGCATCTCTGTATCTCTGTATCTGAATAGTTATGCTGATTGGATTAGGACTGGTAACAATCTAGAGTCTAGGGTGGGTTTCCTATGCCTGTATACATCATTTGCATGCTTTAAAGTTATCACCTGGGTGCTTTGTGTCTATCTCTAAGCACTGCCCTCTAAATGCATGTATAAATTACAATGTAAAGTTCCCTTAGTTAGATGTTGGTCCCTGCAGCTGCTGACAGCACGAATTTCTCAATAAAGAATCCTGCTTGAAGATACAACCGAGTCTCCTGGTCTTACCTTCTGAGTTTCCCACTCTCTAGAAGGATAAAAAGTTTACAACACTAGCATGAGTTTTTCATGATGGTAGCATGTAGGTGTTATGTTTGTGTTAGCATGATGCTAGCACGTTTTTAGCATGTTTTATCACTTCGCTAGGTGAAGCTAGCATGTGTTAGCATAACGCTAGCACATTTTTAACATGTTTTAGCTCTTCCCTAGGCAATGCTAACATGTGTTAGCATGATGCTAACATGTTTTTAGCATGTTTTATCACTTCGCTAGGTGAAGCTAGCATGTGTTAACATGATGCTAACACGTTTTTAGCATGTTTTAGCACTTCGCTAGGCGATGCTAGCATGTGTTATCATAATGCTAGCATGTTTTTAGCATGTTTTAGCGCTTTGCTAGGCGATGCTAGCATGTGTTATCATAATGCTAGCATGTTTTTAGCATGTTTTCGCTCTTCCCTAGGCGATGCTAGCATGTGTTAGCATGATGCTAGCACGTTTTTAACATGTTTTATCACTTCGCTAGGCGAAGCTAGCATGTGTTAGCATGATGCTAGCACATTTTTAGCATGTTTTAGCACTTTGCTAGGCGATGCTAGAACAATAGTGATGCCTTTGGCAAGCACCACTAATAAATAATTCAATAAATACGTTTAAGAAATACAGAACAAAATGTTCATATAATGGCACACACAAAAAAAGCATATACAGAATATTCCAGAGCCCCTAAAAGATCAATAATACTTTAATAATAATTTCACATCCCTCAAAATAATTGTTGGGTTCCCTCGCAATTCATTTTTTTAAACAAAAAAACTAAAATAGGCCCATGTGTTTGAGGATAGTAAAACTACCGTAACCACGACAGTCGGAAGTATTTTGTGGTAGAACTATTTAAAATAAATGAATAAATACATGCGTAATAAAATGGGACATGCACCACAAAGTAACCCTGTTTTCGGCAGAATTATTATGATTTTTTTTACCAGAGTTTTTGGATTTGCTGTATTATTACAACACTAATCAGGAACGTCATGGTTAAAATATGATTACTGTAGAAGTCATGGTTAACTGTGGAAAGAGATGATACAGGTATTGCGTGGAAACCCAGATTAATTGTGAGAGAATGCAAAATTATTGCCAGGGATCACAGCAAATAAACGCTGCAGTAACTCTCAGCCCGGGCTGGACTGGGAAGAGAAATCGGTCCGGGATTTTACACGGCAACTGGCGCCGTTTTGTGGTCCGTTCTGCATTACGCGGCGGCTCTTATTAGCTTACTGCTCGGCCGACACACCGGCCCGCTCGGTTCTCCTGATGGCCAGTCCACCCCTGATTGGCCCCAAAGTGCATCGGCCCACCGGGAAAATGCCCGGTATGCCAGATTACCAGTCAAGCCCTGCTGTCAGCCCCAAAGTGCGTCAGCCCACCAGTCAAGCCCTGCTGTCAGCCGAATTAAAAACAACAGAACTTTCATAAATTGACATGTCAAAATAAATTAAATATATTACAAATAATGCACTCTAAAGTGGTAAAGAATCATACACTATATTGAAAATCAAGCACTTTTTTTAAACTGAACGGAAGGCATTAGATATACAATGAAGGATCTGATTGCATGCCAATGGAAAACATCTAAATACAGCCTAGATGCCAAAAACATTAAACATGATGAATAATAACAATGTACACTAACAGATCCTCGTGAGTGCATGGATGGACAAGAGCCTCCTTCGTATAGACCAGATTTTAAAAATATTCAAACGTGGTCCCGAGAGGTTAATTCACAATTTACTGAATCATTCTGACATTTCAAACACAACAGATTCAATTACAAACAAACAAATGAGCATTCATAGCACAGCAGGGGTGGGGGGGGGGGGTCTCATTTGAGCTTATCATGGCCAATTAGGCCCGTTTCGTGGCTGACCCACTTGGTTCTCCTGATGGACAGTTCACCCTTGATAAGCTCCAATGTGTGTCGGCCCACCGGGAAAATGTCCGGTATGCCAGATTAACAGTCCAGCTCTGGTCAGAAGGGGGTGATATTGTATCCTGTTGGCACTTGCTATCCTGATATTGCCTCATAATAATGTCATTCCATCCAAAAATACGTTTGAAGTGCAAACGAACCGCAACGTTAATTAAAAGAAAAAAATTTATTAAAAGAATTACCTAAAAAAAAAAAAAAAAAAAATGGTTGTCTTATTTCCCTCCAGAGCCTGTGTTCTACGAATAATTTTTTTTTTTTTCTATTTTGTTTCATGCTAGCTAACAATTAGCATTCCCAACCACGGACACACGGAGCACACTGGACTCGTCGACACAAGTGTTCTAAACGGTTTCATTTGTGTAGTAGCATCAGCGTGTGGAGCACAACATATTGTTTATTGTCGCCACGATGGACGGGTCGCAACAGTGTAGAATGCATTATTGTTCTCCCCAATGTGGAACGCCCAATTCTCAATGCGCTCTGAAGTCCTCGTGGTGGCGTAGTGACTCGCCTCAATCCGGGTGCCGGAGGACGAATCTCAGTTGCCCCTGCATCTGAGAACGTCAATCCGCGCATCTTATCATGTGACTTGTTGAGCGCGTTACCGTGGAGACGTAGCGCGTGTGGAGGCTTCACGCTATTCTCCGCGCATCCACGCACAACTCACCACACGCCCCACCGAGAGCGAGAACCACATTATAGCGATCACGAGGAGGTTACCCCATGTGACTCTACCCCTCCCTAGCAACCAGCCAATTTGGTTGCTAAGGAGACCTGACTGGAGTCTCTCAGCACGCCCTGGATTCAAACTAGTGAACTAGCGAACTCCAGGGGTGGTAGCCAGCGTCTTTACCACTGAGCTACCCAGACCCCCTATATAAATATTCACCAAGTGATTTTTCTTTCACCTAGTCGACACATTTGGACGTCATCCAGCAAGGACTTGATGATAATCACACACACACACACACACACACACACACACACACACACACACACACACACACACACACACACACACACACACACACACACACACACACACACACACACACACACACACACACACACACACACACACACATATACGATACTAATGTCCCAACATCCACGGACATAAACATGCACACACAAAAACATTTTCGTTCAAATATTACAATGTTTTCCTCCTTTTTTGTTATTGCAAAATTTATAATAAACATCTCCTCTTTTGTTCCACAGAATAGTTCTTCCCTGCCAAGGCAAAATGCAGTAACTACAACATATGTGGCAATCACTGTATGACAACTACAGTCTGTCCCGTGGCAAAGGGGTTCGGCTCACCTATACTCCTATTTAGAGAAAACGTGCTAGAGTGTGCCTCCACATTTGAACGGACAATCGAGACACATTTAATTGTATTGTTGTGAATCACATTTGGGACATGTCTCACCGAACTCCTCATTATTGTCATCTTGTTTCACACTTCACAATTCTCCTGGCATCTATTGATCTTTCAAACACACATGCACGGTCATACTAATAAACAGAAATCATTGAACATTTAGTGGATATTAGCATCAAGGCTGCTTAAAAGTACAGGTAGTAGGTCCAGTAGAGCAGGTTGACGAAGATGAATGAGAGCGGGAAGGATAACCGTGAGTAGTTGTCTATGTGATGTGGATTTTCCACGTGACAGCAGTTGGCAGGTCGCAGAATCTTCCATAAGATGGAAATGCTTTTTGCGCAGCGGTTAAAGGTCTCCTCTTTGACCTCGTGTGTGTTGTCCTCACTGGCATTCAGGCTGGAGGGCGTGAGATCAGACTCTCCAGCCGGGGTCGACACGGTCGTTGGGGCCGGAGGGTCTTTACGCCTCTTTACCCGTGACGATCGGTTGGCGATGGTGGTGACGATTCCGTTCATTTCCTCCTCACAATCGTGCATGTGCTGACCGTACTGACACACAGAAACTCTATTATTAATCGCTGAATGCATTCCATTAAATCAGTTCAGAAGGAGAACACGAGCTTTAACATGATGTCAACAATCAATCAATGGGGTGACAATAACACATTTAGATTGAATGATGGTGGAAAGATGAAGATGATGATGATTGTTATGATAAAGATGATGATGGTGGTTGTAATGAAGATACTTTATAGTATGAAGAAGATGAATATGATGGTAGTGGTGATGATGAAGATGCACATGAAGCTAATAAAGATGATGATGATGATGATGAAGATGATGGTAATGATGTGTATTATTGAAGATGAAGATAAAGGTGATGATAGTTAAAATGATTGTGATGAAGATGATGATGATGATGATGATGGTGATATTAAAGATGATGGTTATGATAAAGATGATAGGAATAAGATGATGGACATGAAGATAGCTAATGAAGATAATGGTGATGATGAAGATGAAGATGATGATGAAGATGATGAAGATGATGGTCATATTAAAGATGATGGTTATGATAAAGATGATAGGAATAAGATGATGGACATGAAGATAGCTAATGAAGATAATGGTGATGATGAAGATGAAGATGATGATGAAGATGATGAAGATGATGGTCATATTAAAGATGATGGTTATGATAAAGATGATAGGAATAAGATGATGGACATGAAGATAGCTAATGAAGATAATGGTGATGATGAAGATGAAGATGATGATGAAGAAGATGGTGATGAAGATGATGATGAAGAAGATGGCGATGAAGATGATGGTGATGATGTGTATTATTGAAGATGAAGATAAAGGTGATAATAGTTCAAATGATTGTGATGAAGATGAAGATGATGATATTAAAGATGATGGTTATGATAAAGATGATAGGAATAAGATGATGGACATGAAGATAGCTAATGAAGATAATGGTGATGATGAAGATGAAGATGATGATGAAGATGATGGTGATATTAAAGATGATGGTTATGATAAAGATGATAGGAATAAGATGATGGACATGAAGATAGCTAATGAAGATAATGGTGATGATGAAGATGAAGATGATGATGATGATGATGGTGATATTAAAGATGATGGTTATGATAAAGATGATAGGAATAAGATGATGGACATGAAGATAGCTAATGAAGATAATGGTGATGATGAAGATGAAGATGATGATGAAGATGATGAAGATGATGGTGATATTAAAGATGATGGTTATGATAAAGATGATAGGAATAAGATGATGGACATGAAGATAGCTAATGAAGATAATGGTGATGATGAAGATGAAGATGATGATGAAGATGATGGTGATATTAAAGATGATGGTTATGATAAAGATGATAGGAATAAGATGATGGACATGAAGATAGCTAATGAAGATAATGGTGATGATGAAGATGAAGATGATGATGAAGATGATGGTGATATTAAAGATGATGGTTATGATAAAGATGATAGGAATAAGATGATGGACATGAAGATAGCTAATGAAGATAATGGTGCTGATGAAGATGAAGATGATGATGAAGATGATGAAGATGATGGTGATATTAAAGATGATGGTTATGATAAAGATGATAGGAATAAGATGATGGACATGAAGATAGCTAATGAAGATAATGGTGCTGATGAAGATGAAGATGATGATGAAGAAGATGGTGATGATGTGTATTATTGAAGATGAAGATAAAGGTGATAATAGTTAAAATGATTGTGATGAAGATGAAGATGATGATATTAAAGATGATGGTTATGATATAGATGATAGGGATAAAATGATGCACATGAAGATAATGGTGATGATGACGATGATGATAAGTTGACGGTGAGAAATATATGATGATGGTGATGATGGTGATGTTGGAGATGTTGGAGATGTTGGAGATGATGGAGATGATGGTGATGTTGGAGATGTTGGAGATGATGGAGATGATGGTGATGATGGTGATGTTGGAGATGTTGGAGATGATGGTGATGATGGTGATGATGGTGATGATGGTGATGTTGGAGATGTTGGAGATGTTGGAGATGATGGAGATGATGGTGATGATGGTGATGTTGGAGATGTTGGAGATGTTGGAGATGATGGTGATGATGGTGATGATGGTGATGATGGTGATGTTGGAGATGTTGGAGATGATGGTGATGATGGTGATGATGGTGATGTTGGAGATGTTGGAGATGATGGTGATGATGGTGATGATGGTGATGTTGGAGATGTTGGAGATGATGGAGATGATGGTGATGATGGTGATGATGGTGATGTTGGAGATGTTGGAGATGATGGAGATGATGGTGATGGCAGATCTCAGAATCATCCGGTGTATTGTCCTCGCTGGTAGTCGGGCTGGAGGTCATGATAAGATGACGATGATGGAAATAAAGTTAATAAAGATAATGGTGATGATGATGAAGACGATGGAGATGAGGATGTGATTATGGTGATGACGGTGATGATTGCTGATGATAAGATCATGGAGATGATGATGATGATGAAAATGTTTGTGATGATGGTTAACATGATGATGATAGTGATTAAGATTGTTAACAAAGATGATGGTGATGACAATGATGAAGATGATGGTGATGACAATGAAGATGACAAAGATGAAAGGGATGAAGATGATGTTGATGACAGTGATTATAATCAATAATTATTGAAGATGATGGCAATGGTGATTTTGAGGAAAATGATGGTGATGATGGATGAGAATGAAGATGATGGAAATATGATCATGAAGAAGATGATGATGATAATAATGAAGATAATGGTGATGATGAAGACCATGGAGATGATATAATCATGATGGTGGTGCCAAAGATGCTGGTGTTGACGACGGAGATGATGAAGATGATGATGGTGGTGATAAAGATGATTATTGAAGATGATGAAGATGATGAAGATAACTAGATTTATAAATGTGAGAGGTGTTTGCCCATGCAAAAGTCACTGCCACAACTCAATCAGGTGCTAAACTAGCACAGAGAGCGTGTGCAAAACAACGCCTCTATTACCCCCCGCAACTCATTCTTAGTGAGAACGAGTGCCCCTGAACGTTTAATACTTACGGTTAGAGGTTAAATCAAAGCACTTTAGTAACTGCAATAGTCATAGTGAAGCTTGACCTTGCAAACACATCAAACACATGATGATGACAACAGATATGTTGCGATGAGTCCATACCATCAGTGCGTGGTTGCAGTCAGGATGGTGAAGTGTGCAGAAGTGGGCCACTGCATACTCGATTAGTGCTCCAAAAATAAAACTAAAGCAGATGCCCAAATACACGTCTATGGCTTTAATGAAGCAGTTGGCATTGGGCAGAGACGTCCTGGCACCCATCATCAGTGTGGTCATAGTCAGGACAGTTGTCACACCTTAAACAAATCAACAAATAACACACAGTTGTGTTGTACTGAGATCTTAAGTCACACAAGCCCGTGCTCTTACGGACACAAAAACACATTTGGTGTGAACGGCCCCTTGTTTGTGTTTAAAAGCTGTGAGAAAATCAGGTGTCCAAGGACATTTCCTTACTGGCATATATAGTGCTCACCATTATATTCACATTAGGAAAAATGTATAACCCTTGTGTTTTATTTGTTTTGTGTGTTTGTTTGTTTATTTGTTTGTGTTCCCGGTCAAGAAAGAACGAACCGCTAAGATTGATTTTAAATCTCTCATATTGCGTATCCAATGCAGAATTTCTTACATACTGTAATGTGGCAAAAATCCAACTGTGAAGCACTTTGAGCTGCATTTTATGCATGAAAGGTGCAATAAATATATACACTATAATCTTTATTATTGTTTCTCCCCATTTTCTCCCAATCTGTAACGCCCAATTCCCAATGCGCTCTGAGTCCTCATGGTGGCGTAGTGACTCGCCTCAATCCGGGTGGTGGAGGACGAATCTCAGTTGCTACCACATCTGAGTCAGTCAAGCCGCGCATCTTATCACGTGACTTGTTGCGGGTGTTACCATGGAGACGTAGCGCGTGTGGAGGCTTCATGCTATTCTCCGCAGAATCCACACAGAACTCACCACACGTCCCACCGAGAGCGAGAACCACATTATAGTGACCACGAGAAGGTTACCCCATGTGACTCTACCCTCCCTAGCAACCGGGCCAATTTGGTTGCTAAGGAGACCTGACTGGAGTCACTCAGCACGCCCTGGATTCAAACTCACGACTCCAGGTTTGATAGTCAGCGTCAATACTCGCTGAGATACCCAGACCCCCAAAAATTATTATTATTATTATCACTGGGGGTACTCCCTATTGGCAAAAACAAACAATAATAATAATAATAATAATAATAATAATTACATAATAAATGAATAACCACTTCCTTGATCTGAAGGTCTCAATTTAAAGCGTTGAATCTGGATTTTTTTTTAGCTGATCTTATCATTTCTTAAATACTGCTTTTTAATTTGTTGTCAAATAAGAACCGTTTCGTTCTCATCATTTGCATTTAATTCAATGAGCAAATTTGTTTCACTGAGGTCAAACTGCAGTGAGCTTTATTGTATGAAATCCCCACAGAAATATAGAAATATAATAAACAGAAGTGCACTGATCAGCCACAACATTAAAACCACCTGCCTAATATTGTGTAGGGCCTACACAAGCATACCATAGAGCACAAATGATGTATAATATTAAGCGTGCAATATAAAGATTATGCATATTGGCAATCTAGTAGCTTAAAACGATTACAGTGATGTGGTCTGCAATTGTCCCCCAACTGAAATGTCTGGACACCCCTGCCATAGTGCATCCTTCTGCCATCTCTCCCCCAGTTAAATTACGCACATGTTCCCGGCCGTCCACATGATCTAAAAGAAGACATGATTCATCTTCCATTGCTCCACGGTCCAGTTCTGACGCTCACGTGCTCATTGTAGACTCTTTCGGCGGTGGGCAGGGGTCATCATGTCCGGTCTGTGGCTCCGCAGTCCCATCCGCAGTGATGCGCTGTGTGTTCTGACGCCTTTCTATCATGACCAGCAGTATGTGCTACAGTAGCTCTCCTGTGGGGTCAGACCTGAGGGGCTTGTCTTCACTCCCCATGTGCGTCAGTGAGCCTCCATGACCCTTCGCCGGTTCACCGGTTGTCCTTCCTTGGACCACTTTAGGCAGGTAATAACCACTGCATACCGGGAACACCCCACAAGACCTGCTGTTTTGGAGATGCTCTGACCCAGTCGTCGAGACATCACAATTTATTCCTCGTCAAAGTCACTCAGATTCTTCCGCTTGCCCATTTTTCCTAAAATTCAAGAACCGACTGTTCACTTCCTGCCTAATATATCTAATATATCCCACCCCTCGACAGATGTAACAATATAATCAATGTTATTCACTTCAGCTGTCAGTGGTTTTAATGTTGTGGCTGATCAGTGTCGTAACTAATAGCAGATTATCCCGATTCAAACGAGCCCAAACGCAACATAATGATGATGATGAGCAGATCTTGAAATATTCCTCAAATAGAGAGTGTGAGTGTGTGTATGTATGAGATTGTGTGTTTGTGTGCATGTTTGTGTGTGTGTGTGTGTGTTTGTTTGTGTGTGTGAGTTTCTGTGAGTTTGTGAGTGTGTTTGTGTGCATGTTTGTGTGTGAGTGTGTGTGTGTGTGTGTATGTGCGTGCGTGTGTTTGTGTGTGTGTGTGTTTGTTTGTGTGTGTGTGAGTTTCTGTGAGTTTGTGAGTGTGTGTGTGAGTGAGTGTGTGTGTTTGTGTGTGTGAGTTTCTGTGACTTTGTGAGTGTGTTTGTGTGCATGTTTGTGTGTGAGTGTGTGTGTGTGTGTATGTGCGTGCGTGTGTTTGTGTGTGTGTGTGTTTGTTTGTGTGTGTGTGAGTTTCTGTGAGTTTGTGAGTGTGTGTGTGAGTGAGTGTGTGTGTGTGTTTGTGTGTGTGAGTTTCTGTGACTTTGTGAGTGTGTTTGTGTGCATGTTTGTGTGTGAGTGTGTGTGTGTGCGTGCGTGTGTTTGTGTGTGTGTGTGTGTGCGTGTGTTTGTTTGTGTGTGTGTGAGTTTCTGTGAGTTTGTGAGTGTGTGTGTGAGTGAGTGTGTGTGTGTGTTTGTGTGTGTGAGTTTCTGTGAGTTTGTGAGTGTGTGTGTGAGTGAGTGTGTGTGTGTGTTTGTGTGTGTTTGTGTGTGAATGTGTGTGTGTGTGTGTGTGTGCGTGTGTTCGTGTGTGTGAGTTTCTGTGAGTTTGTGAGTGTGTGTGAGTGTTTGTGAGTGTTTGTGTGTGTTTGTGTGTGTGTGTGTGTGTGCGTGCTTGTGTTTGTGTGTGTGTGTTTGTGTGCATGTTTGTGTGTGCGTGTGTTTGTGTGTGAGTGTGTGCTTGTGTTTGTGTGTGTTTGTGTGTGTGTGTGTGTGTGCGTGCTTGTGTTTGTGTGTGTGTGTTTGTGTGCATGTTTGTGTGTGCTTGTGTTTGTGTGTGAGTGTTTGTGTGCATGTTTGTGAGAGTGTGTGTTTGTTTGTGTGTGAGTGTTTGTGAGCATGTTTGTGAGAGTGTGTGTTTGTTTGTGGGAGTGTGTGTTTGCGTGCATGTTTTTGTGTGAGTTTTTTTGTGTGAGTGTTTGTGTGCATGTTTGTGTGAGTGTGTGTGTTTCTGTTTGTGTGTATGTATGAGATTGTGTGTTTGTGTGCATGTTTGTGTGTATGCATGTGTTTGTTTGTGTGTGTGTGTGTGTGTGAGAGAGAGAGAGAGTGTGCGTGTGTTTGTGTGTGTGTGCATGTGTGTGTGCGTGTGTGAGAGTGTGTGCATGCGTGCATGTTTGTGTGTGTGTGTGTGTGTGTGTGTGTGTGTATGTGCGTGCATGTATGTGTGTGTGCATGTGCGTGCATGTTTGTGTGTGTGTGTTTGTGTCCGAGGACTTTGTGTGTGTGTGTGAGATTGTGTGTGTGTGTTTGTGGGAGTGTGTGGTTGTGTGCATGTTTGTGTGTGTGTGTTTGTGGGAGTGTGTGGTTGTGTGCATGTTTTTGTGTGAGTTTTTGTGTGTGTGTGTGTGTTTGTTTGTGCGTGTGTGTTTCTGTTTGTGTGTATGTATGAGATTGTGTGTTTGTGTGTGAGTGTGTGTGTGTGTGTTTGTGTGTGAGTGTGTGTGTGTTTGTGTGCATTGGTGTGTGTTTGTGCGTGAGTGTGTGTGCGTTTGTGTGCATGTGCGTGTGTTTGTGCGTGAGTGTGTGTGTGTTTGTGTGCATGTGTGTGTGTTTGTGCGTGTGTGTTTCTGTTTGTGTGTATGTATGAGATTGTGTGTTTGTGTGTGAGTGTGTGTGTGTGTGCGTGTGTTTGTGTGTGAGTGTGTGCGTGTGTGCATGTGTGTGTGTTTGTGTGCATTGGTGTGTGTTTGTGTGCATGTGTGTGTGTTTGTGCGTGAGTGTGTGTGTGTTTGTGTGCATGTGTGTGTGTTTGTGCGTGTGTGTTTCTGTTTGTGTGTATGTATGAGATTGTGTGTTTGTGTGTGAGTGTGTGTGTGTGTGTGTGTGTGCGTGTGTTTGTGTGTGAGTGTGTGCGTGTGTGCATGTGTGTGTGTTTGTGTGTGTGCGTGTGTGAGTGTGTGTGTGTGTGTGCGTGTGTGCATGTGTGTGTGTTTGTGTGTGTGCATGTGTGTGTGTTTGTGTGTGTGCGTGTGTGAGTGTGTGTGTGTGTGTGTGTGTGTGAGTGTGTGTGAGTGTGTGCGTGTGTGCATGTGTGTGTGTTTGTGTGTGTGCGTGTGTGAGTGTGTGTGTGCATGTTTGTGTGTGTGTGTGAGAGAGCGTGTGCGTGCGTGCATGTTTGTGT